>NC_048910.1:11477648-11572197 GCF_011077185.1 Oxyura jamaicensis | reverse complement strand
TTTCCTCGTCTACCCCCGGCTGCCGGGGCGCGACGGGGGGGAGAGACGTCCCCAGCTCCCCCGCCTCATCGCCCGGAGCCGCCGAGGCGGGGATGTCCCCAGCAGGGAGCTGAGCGCTGGGGAGGGGCCGCCTGCCGCCCCCGGACCCCAAACTTTGTGGGTTTTGTGTGTGTGATTTTTTTTTTTTATTTTTTATTTTTTTCCCTGCGGTTGCGGTGTGCTCGGCTCCGGGCACGGGGGCCCCGGCCCCGATGGTGCCTGGAAACGCAGAAAGGGCCGGGGGCGGACAGCCCAGCGCTTCCCACCCCCTCCCCTGACGAGGGGCTCGGCTGCGGCCCCGCTCCGGATTTTGGGGGTCCCGGCTCTTCACGCTCCAGGGGAAGTTGGACACGGCGGGGAGCTGCCTGCGGACCCCCCCGCCCTGCCGGGAGCCTTGCACATCGCCTTCGCCTCCCCCCCCCCGAGCAGTGCTGCTGCGGGGGTCCCTGCGTCGGGGGCTCGGAGAGCAGCGAGGGCTGGCGCGGCAGCCGCCCGGATTATAAAGTCGGGGAAGTTGCCCCCGTCTCGGCGGAGCCATGGCCCGGCTCGGGAGCTGGGCGCTGCTGTGCTTCGTGGTGCTCGCCCTGCCCGGCCCCCCGGGAGCTAGAGCCCAAGGTAAGGGGATGCGAGGGAGTCCCGGTGCGGGGCGCAGCTTCTTCACCCCCCCGCTTTGATGCTGGAGGTGGAGCAGGAATGGGGTGCGAGAGGGTCCCGGCGTTGCCCCCCCCCTTTCAGCCGAGCTAACTGAGGTGGGAGCTCCGGGGAGCCCCCAGCCTGCCCTGGGAAGTTTGGGTGTCAGCTGAGGGGGGTGGGGACCGAGGCAGCCCCGGAGCTCGGGGCGAGGAGGGGGCACAGCACCCGTGGTGTTTAAGAAGCCCCACAGGAGCTGCTGCCCAGGGCTGAAGGGTGCGGAGAGCAGCGTGGTGCCTGGCGAGCAGCACAGCTCTCCTCTGCCTCTTCCTTCCCCCTGCCCCATAACAGCCCCTGCTCTGGGGGTGGGAGGGAAAATTTGCCCTGAGCATGGGGTAGAGACTGCACCGGCCTGCTCTGGGGAGGCTGAGCACCCTCCAGGGACAATGTGGGGTGAGAGCACCCGTTTTACCCCCTCCCAGGGGACCCCAGTTATGTGGCAGGACCTGGGGCACAAGTTTGGGAGCTCCCAGGGAGCAGCTCTGGCACTGGTGTTGGTCCCATCGACCTCCAGCTGGCTGGCTGGGCTGGGCAGGGTGCAGGGGTGTGTGCGGGGGGCTGCATCCCCAAACCCCCGTGGGTGCCCTGGGGCTCCCCATGCACCCAGCTGGTCCCTGGGGTGAGTTGGTATCGCTGGGCAGGGCGAGCCCTGTCTGCTCCTCACCTCCGGGGCTCTGGCGGGGCACAGTCTGGATTTAGCTGCTCCGTTACCCTAGAGAGAGGTAGAAATAGCTCCTGGCTCTTTGGGGTACGAATGGGGTTCAGGGGTGCAAGGGGGGGCCCTCCTGGGGTCCTGCCCCTCCCTAGCAGAGAGGATCCCCACGAGGATGAGGAGGCTCCTGTCTGGCAGGGCTGCAGCACAGCCGCCTCCATCCCCGCTGCTTGGACGGAGCGGATCCAGGCTGCAAAATGGGGGGGGTGCACGGTGGGGTGCAGGGCTGTGGCTCGGGGGTCCCTGCCCGCGACATTTCTCGCCCTTGTTTGCAGCAGCAAGTGGAGCCAGAAGTCCCTGTGCGTTCCCGTCCTCCCGCTCCCCCTGAGCCTCCCCTAGCACTGCTATAATTTCTCAGTAATTAAGTTCAGAACATAACATCTAAAGCGGCAGTATATTATCCGGGCAGGCCCTGTGTGGGGAGCTGTGAAGGTCTCTTTGATTGATTCACTCCCTTGCTGAGTTTCTCTCCTCCTGGCTGGCGTCTCCAGCTCGCGAGTCCCCCACGGTCCGTTTGTTCCCGGCTGCGGGATGGGCTCCTGGAGGCACCCCCTTCCCCTCCCGTTTATCCGGGGGGGGAAGGCTGCAGGGGCTCCTCGGGGGGGGGCTGTCCGTGCTTCATCCGTGCCTGGAAGCGAGGGGAAGGAGCTTTTCCTGGAGCACGGTCTGGGCTTTGCATCTCCTCTCCCTGCAGCGCGCCGCACGTCCTGGCGGGCAGCGTGACATTGCGCTGCGTGGCGGCCGGCGGCCACGGGCGAGCAGCCGCTGCCCGCGACGGAGCAGCGTGGGGAGCGTCGCGAGCCTGTCCCCCATTACGGGCTCGGCACAGGCCCCTGGGGACACGCGGGCAGGGTCACCTCCACGGCTGCTGTTCCCCGTGCGTGGGGTCTGACGACAAGCATCGCTGCAGCCCGTCGTGGCCAACTGGACGCCGGGGTGGAGGAGGCAGAGGAGGAGCGGCCCCGTGGGCGCGATGCCCGCGTCGGTTCAGCCCCGCTGCGGTGGGGGGGACGGGGTGGTGCCCTGCGGGGACAGCTCGGTGCGGGCACCCCCGGAGGGCTGGCGGCCCCGCGGCCAGGCCGGGAGCGGAGGCAGACACGCGCTCTGTGCGGGTGCGATCGATTCCGAGGAAAATGGGATCAATAGAGATGGAGAGCAGCGGGGGAGGAGGGCGCGAGACCTTCCCGGCCAGGGCGCCGAGTTCCCCAGGCGCAGGATGAAACACTTTTAATACCTGCAGTTACTAAAACAAAGGCTCCGTACCGCTGGGAAGAGATGGGATGGAAGTTTAATTACAGCCTGGCTGCGCTGCGTAATTATTAATTACCCGTGGCAAAAAATAACTTATTGATTAGGGCCCGCGCGCTAATTACCCGGAGGCGAATGCGGTGCTGGTGGAAGGCTAATCAGTCAGCGCCGCCCGGGCGGGAGCTGTGTCGCAGTGCGACCCTCGCGGGGGGTGCGGGCAGGTTTTGTGGCCCCCAGGTGCAGTTTTCCTTCACCTGGGGCTGGGGGCACAGCCCAGGACCCCCCGCACGGGCACAGCGGCTGTAATGGGATTGAGGAGGCTGCGGCCAGTCCCAGGAGGGATTTGGCAGGCTTAAGGTTCCAGACGGGATTTGGGGCAGGGGCCTGAAAAGGCAGCCAAAGAGGCTTATTAGGGGCTGGAGTGGAGGTGCGGCTCCTTCTGGCACCCACGCGTGGATCCCGGGCACGTCTGCACGCACGGAGCCTGCGGAGCAGAGCTGGAGGGGAGCGGCCCCTGCCCCTTCCTGGGGATGTGACAGCGGTGACGGGGCTCGTGCCAGGCACGGCAGGACTCAGGGCTCCTGTGAAGACCCTTTATCCATGGAAGGGTCCCTGTGGGGTTGGAAACACCCGGTTATGGGGTGGCAGTCACCAACCCAGGGCTGACCAGGATGGGGCTGGCACCCGCCCACCACCATGCTGCCCCCGGAGCACCGGGTGCCTTTTTCTCTTGCGCTTTCCTCGGGCCAAGCCCCGTGCAGCAGGGCAGGTCGGCGTGCGTGGTGCTGGGGGGCGGCGGGGCAGGGACGGCCGAGCGGGGCTGCTCCTGCGCCGCCTCCCCATCCCCGTGAGCTCCGCTGCTGCTTCAGCCGCTGGCCTCGTGCAAAGCTCCGGCTCAGGAAGGAAAGTGGCTTTTAGGGGAGAGGAAAAAGGGAGATTAAAATTTGATGCTTCTTTGGAAGCCATTAGTGGCCAGGCGCAGCAATGAAATTTTGATGACCCGATAACCGTGCGCGGGAGGGGCGCGAGCCGCTGGCGGGCAGCCCACGTCGCCGTGCCTGGTGCCCTGCTGGGTCCCTGTAGGATCGGGGTGCGGGCACGGCTGTGGGCTTGTACCCCCCCTTTGCACAGAAACCCCCCCGTGCTGGCACGTTTGGGTGCAAAGGGGCGGCTGAGCTGCCCCTGCCCAGTGGTTCCAGCCGCGTGTGCCCCATCGAGTGCTGCCCGTCCCTTCCTGTCGGGGACGAGGCTGCGGTGGCATTTCTTCTGCTCAGCGGGAGCAAGTGAAGGAGCTGGAGGAGAGAGGGAGGGAGGCAGGCAGGCGGATGCAGGCTGCCTGTGATCCTGGGAAAACGATGATAATTAAACCTGGGAGGAGGGAGGCTGGCTCACGGGCTGCAGGCGGGGCGGGCGTGATGAGGAATGACCCCCGTCTGCCTTTGTGGGTTTTTATGAACTGTGTCCTTGTCCCCAGCCCAGCTGCTGAGGGACTCCGCAGTCCTGTGCTGTGGATCCGTCGGGAATGGGGCAGCTCCAGCAGCTTCTGCCCGGGGCTGTGAAGCACAAGGTGCTGCTTTGCCCCAGAGGGGCTCCCCTTCCCAACCCAGTGTGTAAGGGGAGCGCCCGTCCTCCCCTTCCCCTGTCTGGAGCTGGTCCCTGATGGTGGTTCCTGCCTCGGGACGAGCTCCAGCCACAGCACATTATGTAGGTCCTACATAAACAGCGGCTGCGTTGGTGTTTGCGGCAGCCGGGTAAAACGAAGCGCTGCTCGCATCGGGGTGCGGAGCTGCGTGGGAGCAGAACCCTCGTGGTGCTGGGTCCCAGCTGGGTGGGTGAGCAGCGGGTGTCCTTGCCCGTGAGCCCTCGTTACCTCCCTGAGCTCGTTAGCAGGTTGGGTGTGAGAAATGGTCAGTGCTGGGCCAGGAGTAAACGTGCTGCTGCTGTCAGCCGTGGTGTGATCGCGCTAACCAAGGGTGAGCCCAGCCCCACTGTGGCTGTGGGGCAGGGCGGAGGGGCCGCTGGGGCTCTGCTGGCACCACGCAGCTCCTGTGTGTGGTGCTGGGCTGTGGCTGTCCAAAGCGGGGTCACCTGCGGGGATCCAGCACCCTCGTGGGGCTCAGAGCGGTGGGTGCTGGGGGCAACGGGGTGTCCCGGGGGGTCCTGGGGAAGGACTGACTGGGGTGGGAGCTGTCCTGTGCAGGGGAGCATCGCGTGGGGCTGCTGTGCTGTCACCCAGGGGCTGGAGACGTGGTGGCAAAGCCAGGTACCCCCCCAAAAACCCCTAGGCATGCTGCTCTCTTTTGGGGTTCCCACCCTTTGCTTCCCCAGAGCCCTCCCTGGGTCTGGATTTGGGGTGGGCTTCTGCCACCAGGCAGGAATGTGCCGGCAGCAGCTCCCTGCCGCGCTGCTCCCTCCTGGCATCCCTCGCACCCCGGGCACGCCGGCGATGCCGCCTGCAAGGGCACGGCCACGGGCACCCCTCCGGCGAGCTGGAGCCAGCTGCTGGGAGTGCATCCCCCCCCTCTTGCTCCCAGCGATGGTTTTGGGGTGCATCCACCCCCCTCCTTGCCCCCGACAATGCTTTGGGGTGCATCCACCCCTTGCTCCCAGCAATGGCTTTGGGGTGCATCCATCCCCTCCTCGTTCCCAGGGATGTTTTGGGATGTATCCTTCCCCTTCCTTTGCTCCCAGGGATGCATCCTGCTGCCGCTGCCTCCCTCCCCAGCCCCCGCCGACCACCTGCCCGCGCCCCCTCGGCGGCCCCCTCCCTTTGCCCCCAGCCCCGCGGGGCGCAGGAATGCCTGCGCCTGGAAAAGCTGCGCCGGGGCTCGGGTTGCCTGGGAACTGGGTAACCTGATCCTTGGGAACGGGGGCCGAGGGCAGGGGACATTCCCTCTGCAGCTGGTCCCCGGCCCCCTTTGTCTCCCCCTGCTCCCACGGGGCCGGTTGCGCCCTCGGGCCCCCCAGGAACGGGGAATGTGGGCGCGGGGGGCTGCTCCCAGCCTGTGCCGTCCCCGGGGATGCTGTGACTGGCAGCCACCGGCTGCTCTGGGCTGCCACCTCCCCGCACGGATCGGTGTCACCTCCTGGCTGGCGGCCACCGCGGGCCGGGGAAGGCCCTGGGCACACGGTGGGCAGCTGCTGCCGCGTGCCAGCAGCTGAGCGTCCCGACCGGGAGCGGGGACAGCACGATGACAATGCCAGGAATGCCAGAACCCGTCCCCGTGCCAAAGCCACCCTCGCTTCCCTCCCTGGCAGCCTTTTTGCTGTCGCTGTCCCCATCTCGCAGCACGACAGCTGCCCTGCGGGAGCGGCAGCTGGGGAAACTGAGGCAGGGGGCAGAGGGGGGAGAGGCTGGGCGAGGTGGGGAGGGGGAACAGGGGCGATCTGACCCCTGGGGCTGCTGGCCAGGCCGGTGTCCCCTGGGGACGGGCTCCGCTGCCCGGCACAGGCGCACACGTGAGCGGCTCCGTCGGCTCTCATCCATCACCGCCCGCCCGCGCGGAGATGCCGAGGCCCCTGGCGTAGGGAAACCTTGATGGGTTTGACCATTAGCAGGAAGAAGCCACGGAGCTAATTTTAGCTGCGATAGCTAATTGCTTTTTGTGCTGCTGGGCGAGGCGACAACCTGCGAGTCCTCGGCTGTAACCTTGAGCCCTCCTGCCTGCGTGCCGGGCTCCTGCCGGATGTGGGGGTGGCCCTGGGGGGCACCGATCCCTGCGGGGGGGTTCACCAGGGTGCAAAGCTGGGTGCTGCAGGGCTGGGGTGCCCTGGTTTGTGAGGGCAGGTGTCCCTTGTGCCCCTTGGGGAGCGGGGACGTGTGTGGCACTGGGGGGAGACCACTGCAGGTGGTCTGGGGCCGGTGGGAGACGTGGGCTGCGTGGTGGCGTGCCCCAGCACTCAGCACCGTCGCGGAATTCATGGCTCACAGCAAGGTGAGGAAGGCAAATGCTATTTTTAGAGCCTTTTAATTGATCGGGGCGTGCGTGCCCACTCCTGGGCATGCGAATTGCCCAAGCCAGCAGGCATTTCCCCAGGGGGATTGGGGCTGAAGCAGGCTTGGGGACCTGTGCTGTGTCCGCAGGACTGGGCTGCGTGTACCGGGCTGCCCGGAGGAGCCTGGCCCCAGCGTGCCCCCGCTGTGCTCCCCAGGGCCAGGTCCTGGTTCACTGGGGGGCTGCTGGAAGTAGGAAACTGGGCTGAATGTAGGGCAAGTGCTGGGCATTAACCAGGGTTTGGTGTCATCGACATCTTGCTCGTTGCCCTCCTTTGGGAACTGATCCTCCCGGCGGGGAGCACCGAGCACTGGGACGCGCTGGTGGTGTCCTGGGGGTGTCTCTGAAACTGTGGGGTCAGCGTGGGGGGACACGCGGGGCTTCCTCTTCCTCCTCCTCCTCCTCACCTGGGCTTGGAGCACGGGGTCCTGGGGGAAGGGGATGGGGAGCAGGGGCACAGTGCCGGGGTGGGAGCGGGTGCGGGAATGCTGCCGGGTGCCTGGGCCCTGATGGATGGAGGGGGCTGGGGCAGTGCGGCGGACACAATAGCTCTGGTTTCAGCAACCCGCCTCCTGCGTGCCTGAAAAACAGCTGATGGCCATGGAGGGGGATGAAATGGGATTAGCTGCTGATTCCAAAGGGAGCACGTCCTGCCGAGCCGGACAATGCGCCCGCTGTCCCCCGCTTCACGCCTCGGCGCTCCGGCCCCAGCGGAGAGAGGGGCTTGGCGAGGGGTCCCTGGGGTGGGTGCCTCCTGCCCTGGCTGTCCCCCAAGTCCTTGGGGGCTGCTGAGTCCCCGGCACCGCTGCGCTCTGGTGCAGGGCAGGCTCCCGGGGTGCTTGTGGGGTGCAGCAGGGTTGGGGCTCACCCTGCCCAGCACAGCCCGGAGGGGCCGTGGTTCATCTTCTCCCCACACAGCAGCACCCAGCGGGTGCTGGGGACCAGGGGACCTCATCCTGCCCGTGCTAGGAGCTGGGGCCATCCTGTCCCAGTAAACGGGAATGCTTCGTCCCCCCTCTGGAGCCCCACGGCCAGGATGGAGAAGCAAGCCTGGTGGTATGAGGTGCTCTGCAGGGTGGGCGGCTGCGGCCCCCGTGTGTCCCCGGGGTGCAGGATCCTCGGGGGTGCAGGGAGACGGGCACCGAGGGGACCTGGGGCAGGAGCTGCGGTGGTCCCAGCTGCAGCGCCGCCGGGGCGCTCAGTGGAGTGAGTTGATGTTTATTTTGATAATGAGTTCTCAATGCATTCGCAAACTAATAAAATCAACTCATTAGGGTGGTATGTTTAATTCAAGGCTCTGCTGTTGGGAGAGCCCTTCCCCGGGGGCTGCCGGCAGGCGCGGAGCACCCAGCCTCCGCCTGCGTGCTGGGTGCGAGAGGAGGGAGGCGATGGGCGCCTTCATCTCCCCGCGCTCCCCGTTTTGCTTGCTTGCACCGGGGAGAGAAGGGCTGGGGGGGCAGCGGCGGGGAGCCGAGCTGTGCAGTGGAGGGTGGAAATAAGGCACGCGCTCTGAGCAGGGGAAATAAGCCGCCGAGCTCTTCACCTGGGGCGATGGCAGAGCCTCGCTCGCTTGGCTTCTCCCCATAAGCCGCGCGTCAGGCTGGGCAGCGGCGCTGGCTCTGCCGCTGGAAGCCTTGGCCTGGCTCCGCGGCGCTGGCTGCAAAAGCCCCTCAGGCTGAGAGAGAGCCCCAAGTGTGTGAATAAGTGCAGTAACCGGAGTTCACTTCTCTGCCCTGGAAAGCCAGGGCTGGGCGGGGGGCTGCCAGGCCACGAGCTGTTCCCGTCCCTTGCCTGCGAACAAGGGCGTCTGGAGAGGAAGGCGTTGGAAAAGGCTTTTTCCAAGGAAAAAAGTCTGCTTGCGCTCATGCTACAGCTATTTATGTTTGAAGTGAGCAATGCAGTGACTAATTAATAGTCTGAATAAATGATATCTGGATGGCCCCCCAGTAAATCCCCGCCTGCCTGTCCCAGCTGTGCGGTGCCTGCTGGCTCAGGGGACGGGGACACGGGCAGGGGGACCTCGGCCACCGGTGGCTTTGTCCCACTCAGCACTTTGGGGGGGGGGGGCGGGGGACGTGGGGAGCTGGTACAGCCTTTTCCATCCCGCAGGGCTGGCGACTTAATTGCGTCAGCGCCCTGGGAAAGGCTGAGTGGGGTTTTTCTTGTGGTTTCTGCCTTCTGTTTTTCTTTCCCTGGCGTATTTTTTCCGTTGGGAAGCGCTGCCTGGTTGAGACTTCGTGGTGCGCCTGGAGAGCGGCTGGCTGGCTGCGGGACCGGGGCTGTGCTGAGTGTCCTGCATGGCCGGGGGGTGTGGGGGGCTTCGGGAGCTCGGGGACTCATCCTGAAGAAGCGAGGGTCCAGGCACTGCCCAGGGGCCCCGTCGGCTGCCGTGTGTCAGCCAGGGCTGCTCACAGCATGGGCTTGGCGGTGCCTTTGCTTTCCTGCCCCTCACCAGCCGCAGTGGCCCTGGGTCCATGGTTTGGCTTTTGGGGCCAGGAGCCAGCGCTGCCCTCCAGGAACACCTGGAGGATGCGCTCCGTGTGCCCCGTGGGGCCAAATCCAGCCTGCAGCCGTGCTGGGCTGCACCGGGTTTGTGTGCCATCCATGCCACGGGGACGTGTCCGTCCTCGCCCTCTCGCTGTGCCGGGGTCGCTCCCGGGGAGCCGGCGGCACGTCCCGGCCCCTCTCCGGCAGAGCCCTGGCGGCGTTGAGTCACCCCCGGTGTCCGTGACTCACAGCAGTGACCCAGATTCGGAGGAACTGTGCAATCGCAGCGTCAGGAGGATTTGTGGTCTCGGAAGGAGTTTGCTGGGGAAGGAGTTTTGGCCGGAGCCCGGCAGCTTGTTAAGTGGCCCCAGCTGGGGACAGGGCTGTGCCACGCGTGGGGACGCGCCGCGCTCGGAGGGGACAGGCTCACTCCAGCTTATGGGGACATCCAGCTGTGACCCCAAAGCTGGGCAGCCCCTGGATGGGGTGGGCTGCTGAGCCCCGTCCCCATGCGTTGTCCCCAGCCCGCTGCTGATGGATGCAGAGGGACATGTGGCTGGAGCAGGGAGAGGACATTGGAGGTGGCTCCCATGCTGATGCGGGCTGACAGGGGAGCAGGACAGGAGTGCTGACGTGGCCATGGGGACACGGGGACGCTGGCATGTGCTGGGCACCTCGCTTTGGGGTGTGCAGGGCACGGAGCCAGCCTGGTCAGGGGGAAGGGGGCAGAGGCTGATGGGGACCTGCTTGGCCCTGCTGCGTGCTGGGAGCTGATACGGGGCTGGGGGGGCACTGGGATCAGGGCCGGGCAGCAGGGCTCACACATTTGGAACCGAGCGATAGGGTCCGTGCTTTTGGGGCCGAGGTTTGTGGATTTGGGGCTGGGATCGGGGCCAGGCACCGGGGTCTGTGCGCACGGAGCTGCGCAGCGTTTCGGAGCACAAAGCTCTGCTTGTTGCCCCCCTCCCCCCCCCCCCCCCCCCCGGCTCCGGGGCTGGGAGCGCACGGCGGTGCCGTGTGTGCGCGCCTTGTTCGGGGTTTCCCGCAGGGGGAAATGTTGTTTTTTCCAGCCGGAGCTGCCGGTCCGGGCGGGCAGAGGGGCTGGGTGTGCGAGGACAGGCAGGGCTGGGCACGCACACAGCCCCGCTCTGTTCCCTCGATGAGGTGCTTGCTGTTCCCTGGCCAGGGCTGGCGCCTCTCCCTCTGCTCCACGGGGGTCTCGGGCTTCACCTGGCCCCCGTGGGCACCGAACTGCCCCCAGCTGGGTCCCTGCTGCCACCAGGGCTGGGTGCTGGGGGGTGTCCCAGGCCACCATCCTCGGGCAGGGGGGTGGGGGCTAAGAGGGGACGATGCTGGCGAGGCCTCAGCTCCACGGCTTGGGGCACAGGGGGAGCTCCCCAGGTCTGGGACCCGCTGGTGGCCGGGGACACGTGCTGGGAGCTGCGTGGGGCTTGGGGAGGGGTCCTGGGAGAGGCTGCAAAGGGAGGTGGCTTTGGGAAGGGAGGTCCTGAGCGGGCACCGTGGTGCTGCGGGGCTCAGCACCCCTTTTGCAAGCGTCCCTCGTCCTGGGGGAGCCGTGCTCGCCTCTCCCTGTGCGCCCTGTCCCGGGGGGGCTCGGCCGGGCATGGCTCGGCCGTGAGCCCCCTGCAGCCGATGGCCTGCTGAGCCCTCCGAGAGCCCGGCTGCGGAAGAGGAGCTTGTTACGGAGCCGTCCTGCTTTTAATTAACAAATTAAAATCCTAGTTAACAATCCAGCCCCAGGGCTGTTGGAGTCTGGGAGAAGCTGGAGCGTTTGTTATGGAAACAGCAGTTAATTAACAAATAAATAAATAAGTGTGGGCCCGGAGACAGATATGCAGGAGGAGGAAGCGGGGATGGCAGCGGTCAGGGTGTCCCCGCCGGCCTGGGGAGAGGCAGTGCAGGAGGAGGGCGTCCGTCCGTCTGTCCGGCTGTGTGATGAGGCGGGGGAGTCACTTTGTGCGTCCCCAGGGGTGGGGATTGCTGCGGATCCCATCGGTGTCTGCCCTGGGGCTGGGTGCGTGCCGGGGATCCGGGCAGCTCCGTGGGGCTGGGCGCAGCTGGGGGTGCTCAGAGCCCCCAGCCCTCCCCGTCCGTGCCCTGCAGAGCCCAGCTTGCGTTACCCACAGGGAGCTGGTGCCAGCTGGGGTTGTCACAACGGGGGGCTGTGGGGTCACCGTGCCGCCCCGCGGGTGTCACCTCGCCCATCCTGCCACCCAAAGGGTGCCGGAGCCGAGCGCAGGGGTGGCTGCGTGGGGAGGTGACCCCGCTGCCAGCCCATGCCCGGCCCTGCAGGGCTTTTGTGTGGGGAGAGGAGGCGGCAGAGCTCCCGTCCCTCCCGCAGCTTCTCCTTTCTGAAGGCTTAAGGGAAGAAATCAGTTTAAAAGGCAGCTCTGCAAATCCCGCCAGCATCACACGGGCTGCAGCGGTGCTCTGCTTAGCAGCTGCTCCAGGTCTGCCTCTCTCGAAGCCTCCCACCTAATCCAGTTAACACACCTCTGCAATCGGCTTACGGCATGTAAGAAACCCCAAATCTCCTCCGAGGGAGGCGCAGGATGCTCCACCGGGTCCCCGGGGACAGCACCCAGCCTTGGCTGATCGGTGGTCATGCCGTGGCAGCTTCAGGGCAATTTGGAGGTGCGGGGGACCCCCTCCTGTCCCTTGATTCCCCAGCCGCGTGCAGTGCGGGTGTTGTGTGCACGCTCACCGTCAGGCTGGCCCCGTCCCCCGAGCACCCTCCTGCCTCCCAGACCTTCCCGGTGCCGGGTGGTTGCAGCCCCCTGCCCGCGCTGCCTGCTCTCCGTGCCGGGGCCCACCCAGAGCCATGCTCGTGTCCCGGCTGACAGTGATTCCCCGCGGCCTCTGGGGCTGCCTCAGGGCCGTGCAGGGGTGTTCGTCTGCCCTCGGGCCGCGCTGGGAGGAGGCACCCCACGCCTGCATCCCTCCAGCTGGGCAGGAGTCGCGGTGTGAGCCCCAGGGGCTCTGCTGCCAGCCCCACGCTCCCCCACGCCTCTCCGCTGTGGGCAGTGCCGAGGGGCTCAGCGCAGGGCATATCCGCGGGTGGCCGGAGGGTCCTGGCTGCCCGTGCAGCACCGGGAGCCTCTGCCTGCTCCGGGACCAGCTCTGCCCCCGAGGGAGGCACCGGGCACGGCCTCGGAGGAGGCTCAGCCTGGCGCAGCTCCGGGCTGTGCTGCTGGAGGGAGGGCTGCAGCGGCTCCCTCCCGCGTCCTCTGAATGCAGGTGGTGCGGCTCCGCTCCCGCCTGCCACCCATGCGGGGCCACAGCCCCATTTCCGTGCAACAAAGGTGGTTTTTTCTTCCTTAAAAACCGCTCAGATCTCTGCGCGGCTGGGGCCGAGCGAGGGAGGCTCTCCAGGTTGTGCTGCCTCTGGTTAAACCCTCTGAGCTCCGCGCTTTAGGAGAAGCCGCCTCCTTTCGGCATGGCTCAGCTTTGCCGTCTCCTCTGGGCTTGGCGTGGCCCCGCTCGGCCCCTGGTGCTCGGGCAGGGATGGAGCTGAAGCCCCCCCCGTGCTCGTCCCAGGGAAGCGGGGGGCCGCAGGGCTGCCTTTGCTGGGCAGGAAAATTACAGCTGGTATGGGAGGGGGCTGCAATTAGCTCCAGCGTGGGGAGGGAGCACTTGTTGGGCTCTGGTTCTTTGGGGATCGTCCCCCCAAGGCTTGGGGGCACCCCACGGGGCTGGGGAACTGCTGGAGATCTGGGGACGGGGTCTGCCTCGGCCCGGCTGAGCTCTCAGCGGGGATGGGACCGGGTTTGGTGGTGACGTTCATGGGGCAGAGCCAGGACACAGGGTCCTCGCCTTCATCCTGTGCTCGTCTGGGGTCCCAGAGCTGGAGCGGTGCCGTGGGAGGGTGCCGTGCGGGTGGGGAGAAGGGAAACCCTGCGGGTAAGGTGTGTAGGATCGGGGGCTTGGGCGGTTTGGGGGACCAGGCTGAGAGGCGAGCGCTGCCCGTGGGGGCTGCGGATAAACCCGGTAAAAGGCTGAGAAATGGAGCGTGCCTTCGGGGAGCCACCTCCACGCTTAGCCCGGCCACCCCGGGGCCTGAGGGACGGGCCAGGAGGTGGCGGGGACACGGGGGGGGGACACGGGGCAGGGAGCGGAGCCGCAGGCTCTGCTGGAGCATTGGAAATTGCATTTCACGGCCGGGCGGGCTGGGATACCGACTCCAGCACCGGGCGCTTGGAGAGGAGATAAGATTTGATTAAGAAGGCCGCTATTAATTTATGGCAAGTACACTCATGATAGCAGAGAGGTTGCTTTTAATTAATAGCCAGAAGGAGATTTATAAAGCTCTTGGTCTCAGCGGGGGGAGAAGGGGAGGGAGGGGAAAAGCAGGAAAGGAGAGGAACAAAGTTGCGAGCACACATCTGCAATTATAAGTCTTTTTATTGGTAAAAAAGCAAAAAACGTTAAAAACACACCGAGGAGCTGTGCTGGGAGGGGGTGACGGGGTTGAGACCAGCAGGGTCACGCCGGGTGCTTTTGGCACCTCTCCATGTGCCAGCGGGGACCGGAGCTGCTCCGTGCCACAGCACGGCCACCAGCCAGGCCCGGGGAGGACAGGGCGGCAGCTGGGGTGTCCCTTGTGGCCACCTGAGCCGCGCTGACCTTCCTCGATCGTGCCAAGGTTGTGCAGGGGCTCGGCACAGGCTCACACGCACGAGGCGCCGCGGTTCCGGAGGGATCAGTCGGGGTGAGGTGGAGCCGGGCCAGTGCCTCCCGTCACCCCCCCGGGCATGTGGGCACCCCCTGGCAGAGACCCGGGGAGGGGTCAGGGGCTCTGGGCACACCGGGATGGGGACAGCACGAATGGTGCTTTGGGGCTGGCGGGGCTTTTATTGAGCTCTTCAGTCCTTCCTGTCCTCCTCGGGTGGCTGAGCTGCGGTTTCTGGATGTCCCTGGGCGGGTTAATCCTGGCACCAGCCCCTGGTGCTGGGGACGTGCCACCACCACAGGGCGAGAGGGGCTGGTGTTGCCTGAAATGCTTCTCCCCGCCACATCCAGCAGCAGGAGATGAACGTTGGGCTGTGCTGAGAGCCCCGTGCCGGGGATGCCGTGGGCGGCGATGCCGGCGCGCGGTGCTCCGTGGCTGTGGGGTGCAAGCCGTGGTCCCCGCTGCTGCCTTGAAGGCACCGCCTGGTGCCTCTCCAGTGCTCCTGCCCCATGTTTGAAGCTGGTGCCGAGCCGCTGCGGGGAAGGCGATGATCGGGGGTGGCTCTGGGGGTGAGCAGGGCTCGGTGAGGGTGCCCACACCGTCCCCACCCCGCGCCCACCTTCCCTCTCGGCCCCTCGGCGCCGTGGCACGGGCGCGTCGAGCTCCGCGTCTCCCCAGGTGCCGGCAGCGCTTGGCATTTCAATTCTGTTTGCTTTTTATTAAGGAGAAGAGGCCTCGTCTCAGGAATACTAATGGCCCCGGCAGCGGTGGAGAGCGCTGCTAATCCGCCAGCACCTGCCGGCCACCGTGCGGCCACCGGCACCGTCCGGGGGGGGGGGGACACGACACACGGGGGGTGGCTGCCGGCAGGGGGGCCGTGCATGGTGCCACGTCCCCGTGGTGGGGCCGTGCCCTCCGTGCTCCACGGGGACACGTGCCGTTGCACCGCGCGATGCCTTTACCAACACGATGAAAAATTGCTGCCTCCCCACCGCACGCTGGCGTCGAGCGAGCAGAAAATGGAGCTTAGCCAGCGCGAGGCTCCCCGTGCACCTCCTGGGGCATCGCCTGGCCCCGAGGGTCCCTGGCTGCGGGGCCGCCACACCGGGGTGGCTGCAGAGGGGACAAGATTCATCCCTGGGGACGGGCACCCTTGGGTGTTCTCTCTTTGGAGAAGCGAGGTTGGGGTAAAGGGACTCTGAGGGGGTGGCCGGTGCCGGGGCGATGGCAAGGACCCGTCCCAGAGCCAGGGGAGCTGCGTGGCACCGTGCGCCCACCAGCCGGGGCTGTGACCCCGCTGGGGTCTCCCATGGGTGCCGTGCCTGGCGGTTTTAACCCCTTCCCTGCCACGCTGCCGCCTCCCCCAGTCCCCCGGCTGCGGAGCGGCTGCTGCGGCGCCGGGAAACTGCGCGGCGAATATGTTCCACAAATGAATAATAAAAACAAAGGAAAATTACCCTCTTTATTGAAACTCGTTTTATGAATAAAACAATTATTCTGGTAATTGAAAAAATGTGTCGTTAAATTAAATGCAGTGGTTCCTATTAAAATTTTAGTGGATTTCTTCTTCTCTGCTCCTTTTTTTTTCCCCCCTTCTCCTTCCCTCCCTCCCTCCCCTGCCTCCGCTGGCGGCTAAAGGCTGGTAATTATAGCGGAGGGTTTCGCTTTCTCTTTATTGTTTTTTAATCTCCTCGTGCTGCGTAGCGCCAGCGATAGTCTGATGCAGAAGAGATTTAGCTCCATCTCCCCTTGCTGGGGGGCTCTGAGGGGCAGAGCGGGGGTTGCACAGCGGGGCTGCCACGCAGGGACACCCCAGGAGGGATGGAGGATCCTCGGGGGCTCTGCTGGTGCCAGGGCCGGTGCTTGCAGCCCTACAGACCCTGGGGGAGCAGGGACGTGGCTCTGTCACCCCCGTTGTGCACTCGGGGTGTCCCCCGCGGTCCGGCTGCGTGATGAGCAGGGATGGGTTTGGGCTGCCTGGCGCATCCAGCTGCTCCTCGCCCTGATTAATGGCAATTAGCAGGAAGCAGGCGCAGGGCTGATCAGCTTCTGATTAATGAGACGGGGAGGGGAGTGTCTGGGTGTCACCTCCCTGTCCCAAGGGGCAGTGGGGGGGGGGCCCTGTGCTGAGCCCAGGAACGGACGGAGCCTGCAGCCCCCCTGCCGCTGTCCCTGGGGTCACCGTGCTGGGCAGGGGGGACCCAAAACCTCTCCGTGCTCGTGCGAGGCGTCCGCAGCAAAGACGGGGGAAGGACCTGGGCATCTTGTGAGCTGCTGGTCCTGCACGGAGGGCTGGGGGCAGGCGAGGGTGGTGGCAGTGCTGTGGGGACCCCGTGCTGCCCGTGGGGCCGTGCCTCGTGCCCCCAGCCCCATCTCGGCTCCTCCTGCTGGGGCGCATTGAGCACGGGGGGGGGGCTGAACTCAGCCCCCGCTGCCAGCAGCTGCCCGGCAGAGCCGTGCCCCTGGCAGGGTTTCAGGCTGGATTCCTCCGGGCTTAAAACTCCCCCGTCTCTTCCCATGAGGAGGGATTTGAAGCTGGGGGGTGAGATGCTTAGATCCCAGCTCGCCCATTACGCCCTGGTATTAGGATCCATTACTGCTCTGCCAGCGAGGCCGGGCCCCCCTGCCCTATATCCTCACAGCCTCCCCGGTGCTAATGCACCGGCCACGGGCTCAGCCCCAGCTCCCGGTGGCCATTATGTAAATAAAGGGTAAGGACCAAAGATTTTGATCCCATTAGGCTGGATTAGTGCCTCGTGAGGCCTTGGCATTAAAATGTCAGAGGCAGCGGAGGGAGAGAGCAGGGAGAAGGGAGCCAGGGTCACCCCCCTTCCCCTTCCCGTCCTCCTTCCCCGTTACCAGCGCTCAGCATCCCATTTACCCCATTTATCCCGTCCGTCACCCTGGCAGCTCGGCCAGGGGATGCGCTGCCGTTCCCCTTCCTCTGCACCGCAGGCTGGGGATGGAGCGGTTTAGGGGCACCTTTTGGCATGGAGGGGACTGTGCTGGGCTGGCATAGGTGGCACGGCATGGCATGGCATGGCATGGCATGGCACGGCATGGCACAGCATGGCACGGCACGGCACGGCATGGCACGGCATGGCACGGCACGGCATGGCATGGCACGGCATGGCACGGCACAGCATGGCATGGCACGGCATGGCATGGCACAGCATGGCACGGCTTGGCACGGCATGGCACGGCACGGCATGGCATGGCACGGCATGGCACAGCATGACATGGCACAGCACGGCATGGCACGGCATGGCACGGCACAGCATGGCACGGCACGGCATGGCACGGCATGGCATGGCATGGCACGGCATGGCATGGCATGGCACGGCATGGCATGGCACGGCACGGCATGGCATGGCACGGCATGGCACGGCATGGCATGGCACACACGGCACCCATCCGTCCGCCCCGCGGAGCCCAGCGCCTGCCCGTGCCGCCAGCAGATGTGCAGCTGTTCCCGGGGCCGCCTCTCCCTCTCGCTGCCGCCTGTGTTTGGAAAGTGATGAATTTCTGCACCAACTAATTAGGCTCTAATTAGCAAGTGGAGTGTAAACAGTCACAACAGATGGGGGAGAGGCAGAATTAGCGGTAATGACCCTCCATTTGGAGGGGGGGGGGGGGGACGTGGCTGGCACGCCCCAGGAATTCTCCCGGTGGGCTCAGGATCGAGGGCGGCGGTGTCGATGCTGCAGGCACCCACCTGCACCCGGCGCTGGGACCCTGCCGTGGCCTGTCCTGCCCCGGGCAGCGGGAGATTTTTGGGGGAGGAAACCTAAATTGTTTGCAGGGGAACCTCCCAGCTGCAGCTCTGTGCCCTGCTCCGGCTGGGCGATGCGTCAGCGAGGCTGGGATTGCAGAAAGGGGACCGGGAGGGTGCTGCCAGCCTGGGGTGATGCAGTTTGGGTGCTGTGACGCCTCTCCCCTCCAAACGGTGCTGAGCTGTGCCCGTGGCTGGTGCTGGTGAGCAGGTGAAGGTCGGGAACAGCCCAGCCCGGGCTCGGAGCCCTCTCTGGGATGCAGCAGTAAATCAGGCGGCCTCCTGTCCCCAGGTTCCTCTGCTCCTCCTGCCACCCCCCGTCCCCTCGCCAGGGCTCGCGCGCCCTTGTCACACCTCGGGAGGGCAACGAGGATTTCACACGCGGCCACCCCTGCGTGCAGCCGGAGCTGCTCCAGCGCAGCCGCTGCGGGGGGACGAGGATGGAGCCCGGAGCTGCCCCCACCCCATGGGAGCCCCAGCCTGGCTGTGCCCTGCCGGGGGGGGGGTTGGCTTCATGGGGGGGAGCAGAGCAGTAGCTCCGGGGGGGGACAGGGGAGCTGCTCCATCTGAGCCGTCTGCCTTGACCTTGGTGGGCGGATAACGATCGCATGATCAATAGCGGAATTAGGATGCGCCTCTCCTCCTCGGCGGCACCGCTTTCCACCCTTTAATGCAGAACAGATGGCTGGGGCGCTTCAAAGCGAGCTGAGACTTAGCTGCTTAAAATCAAATTAGGATGTATGCAAACAGCGCGCTGCCCCGGGGAAGGTGCGGCGGGGGCACCCAGCGCCCAAGCGCCTCCTGCACCCGCGCCGCGCTCGGTGTGGGGATGTCCCCTGGGCACGCCGCTCTCGGGGCCACCGCGGCGCTGCTGCAGCACGTGGGGGCTGCAGGGGGGCCGTGGCAGCCCCCAGCGGGGGGTTCCCAAGGGTGCTGTGCCTGTGGGTCACGCCGTACTGCCCCAGGTGCCCAGGTGCATTGGCAGTGTCCGTCCAGCTGGGCTCCAAACTGGTGCACGGCTCATTTACTGGTTTTGGTACGGGGTCGGTGTTTGGCTGTGCCGCAGCCCCAGCGGGGGGGCTGCGGTGATCCCGGGGGTCTCCATCCCCAGCGTGAACTCATCCGGCGTGGGCGAAGCCCGGGTGTTGGAGGTCAAGCTTCTCTCTGCTGCTGCCCCTGGCACGTGTGCGGCCCCACAGACACAGCTCCTGCACCTGGATGCGCACACACGGCCCTCCGAGCCCGGCTCTGAGACCCCCTGCGGCGTTTGGGGCTTGCTGGGGGGCAGGAGCAGGGCTGCTGGGGGGGTTCAGCCCTGATACTCACGTCCAGGGGGCAGCAGGGCAAGGGCAGCCCCCGACAGCCTGGGGGTCAAGCCATGAGCTGCTGCTTCCCTGCCTGATGACCCGCCTGGCATCAACGCTGCTGGGCACCCCCGGGCACTGGCAGGATGGGGCTGAAAATGGATGCGGCGTTTCCATCTGGGTGCAGCGAGGGGGCTGCAGCACCCTGGGGCATGCTGGCAAGATGGAGAGGGAGCAACCAGGCCCCCAGGGAAGGACTGGTGGTGTCCGGGTGCCTCTGAGCTCCTGCACACCCCCAGCATCCCTCCCAGCGTGGCAGGGACCCCCCCAGCATCCCTCCCGGTCCTGGCTGGCAGCTCGCGGTGCGGAGCGCCGGGGCTGGAATTCAGCAGGCGCGCACAAGAAAGCAAAGCCCGACCCCAAAGAAAAAACCCAAAGCCGTGATTGAAAGCGCACTTGAAAGCTGCTGGGGAATATGAATGTGTCTTTGAAGTAAAAGGGCTTCCATTTGTTAAGCAGAAAATGGAGCTGTGTGTTTCGATTTATAGTTTTACTTAGCAAATAAAACAGGAGACGAGTAAGTGTTTATGTCTCACTCTGCTCCCAGCCCCTCCGCCCCATTTCACCCCCCGAGTTAAAAGCTCCGTGCTTCTGAAACGCTACAAAGGCGGCCAGGAATAAAGCAAAGAAAGCAGCTTAGAGGAACCCTGGATGGGCTAAGCTCCCGCCGATACGCTCGGGAAGTGGCTCGGCTGGGGGGTGGCCAGGTGCAGGGGTCCCCAGGCTGGGCTGGGAGCTGTGGTCTGGGGGACAGGGGAGGCAGGAGCTGGGATCCCACATCCCCAAGCCCTGCTGGGACAAAGCCATGCCCGAAATGAAGCGGCTGAGGCCTCAGCACTGCCCTGCTATGGGGGCGTTGCTCCTGGGGTGGCACGGGGCAGGTCCCGGCTCTCACCCCTCTCCCTTCTCTCCCCCAGACGACGTCTCCCCGTACTTTAAGACGGAGCCAGTGCGGAGCCAGGTGCACCTGGAGGGGAACCGCCTGGTGCTGACCTGCATGGCCGAGGGCAGCTGGCCCCTGGAGTTCAAGTGGCTGCACAACAGCCGGGAGCTGACCAAGTTCTCCCTGGAGTACCGGTGAGTGCCCGCCTGGGGATGCGCCGGGGGGGGGGACGGACCGAATCCTGCCCGGCGTGCTGGTCCCCGTCACCTCTCCTCGTGGCAAGGGGACGCCTCGCGGGCACCGGGGCTGTGCCGAGGCTGGGGCTGTGATTAGCATGCCGGGAGCTGCCGGGCTCTGTTTGGAGAGCAAACGGGAGCAGAGCAGTGGATTTAAGCGGGTCAACAGCGAGAGGAGGCGTTTGCACAGCGCAGGATTAGCTGCGGGCCACAGATCACGGCCAGCTCGTGGCCAGGTTTGGCCCTGCCTGGGCCAGCGCCGGTCCCAGCCCCGTGCACTGAGTAACCCTGGTGGCCCCCCCGTCACAGCCCGCATCCAGCTCGCCTTGAAACCAAGCCGGGCACCTCCCGCCGTCTCTTCTGTGCGTGCGTGTGTCATCCTCTCTGTTTTAATCAATAATTCAGCCTGAGACACGCCATTCCCCGTTTAAAGGCATTGCATCCGAAGGCTTCGTGTTGCTGTAGCAACGCGGGGCTGCTCCGGGGTGCCAGGAATGCAGACAGCGGGGCTGGGGGACGTCCCCGTCCCTTCCCCTGCGCCGGGCAGGGTGCTGGTCCCCTCCCCAGCACCGTGCCGTGGCGGATGCTGGTCCCTGGTACCAGGCACCATGACTTGTCCTGGTCCCCTCCCCGCAGCCAGGTGCCATGGGGGCTGCCGGAGCCACAGCGTGGTGGCCGCGGGTGCTGGGGACCCTTGGGGTGCCCCCCACCAAGCCCAGGGGGGGCCCAGAGGCTGCAGCTCTGCGATGCTCCTGGCTCGGTACCACGGCTGAGCTCCAGCCGTGCTCATCCCGGTGCTGGGTGCCCGGTGACCCCATGGGACAGGTCCCTTGTCCCCAGGCCTGGTGGCCAAGCTCGGATGCCCGTCGAGCCCTGTGACGCCGGCAGTGCAGGACTCCAGCTGCAGCAGTGCAAAATGTCAGGCATTGAACGGGGTCGTGGAAGTAGGCGGGGGGCTGCAGAGCCCATGCAGGAGCAGCGTGTGCCCCGGGACCATCACTCGTGTCCCCACACCGCCCTGGGATGCGCCTGCAGCCCACGTCCCTCGCCCAAGGTGACCGCCTTCCCCCGAGCCCCCTGCCTCCGGCTCCAGCTCGCAGCCAGGGAAGGATTAAGGACGGAAGCAAGAAAACAAACAAACACGCGGGGAAAAACCCAAACAAAGCTTGCTGCCGAGCTAACCAAGCACGCAGGCTCCCTGCAAATCTCTGCCCGGCTCCCCCCGGCCCCACAACCTGCCGGCAGCGGCGTCACAGCCCGGCACGCGCTGCCCGGCCCCGGCTCCCCGCGGGGATTTCGCGGGGCGAGAGGAGATTTCGGACGGCTCGGCTGCAATTGGAGGCTGCCGGAGAGGAAGGCGAAGGACCAAAATTAGTTATGATGGGCATAAATTGAATTTTAATAGAGATGTAGGTGGCTCGGAGCCAGCCCGCTCAGGCAGCGGGAAGGTAGTAATTAAAAGTTAACGAGTTTAGAAACAGAGGAATCCTTGGAGGGGGGAAGGGATGGGGCCGGTGGCTGGGAGCGCGCAGGGATGCTGGGGCTGTGGGTGCCTTGATGGTGTGGGTGGGGGATGTGGGGTGCAGACCCCCCTGCTTGGGGCTGAACCGTACCCCCCCGGCGTGTCCCTGCTCTGGGGACAGCAGAGACCCCCCCAGGACCCCGCTGTGCCCAGGGCAGGATGCGCCGTGCTGCCCACGTGCTGGGCCCGTGCCCATGAAGCCGTGGTTCCTGACCAGGGCAGTGTGCCACGGAGCCTTCGGCCTCAGCATCCTCCCTGCTCCTCCACCGCCCGCCCCTCTGGCTGCTCCCAGCCCCGCGTTTTTCGCCCATTTTCCTCGCGCCCCCTCTGCCCCGCGCCCTCCCCGAGCAGCTCCAGCCCGCTCGCACAGCTTCGCTCCTGCGTTCGAAGGCGAGGAGCCGCTCTCCCAATTTTCCAGCGGGTTTCCATGGCAACTGCCCTTTCCTTCCCGCAGCAAGCCAGCCACCAGCTCACCGCAGGAGCGACTCGCTGGCACGCGGCAAAGGGCAGGCGGGGAGCAGGGTCGGCGGGACCCCGGCGCTCGGCCAGCGAGGGGCAGGGACGTCCCCATGGGCAGGGGGAGCCATCCCCACCGGGAGCATCCCTGGGGACCACGGGGGGACCGGGGACCATCCCCCGGCCGCTTGCCTCCTCCGTCACCTGCTGCTGGCATGGGGCCGGCTCTCCCATGGGACCCCAGCTCCCCGCACGCTGGGGCACCCCGGAGCCCCCCGATGTGCCCTTGGTTAAGATGAAGGTGGTGGTGAGGAAGGTGGCAGAGGCTTGCCCGGTGTTCTTGGCGCCCCGGCACGCCGGCACCGCGCTCTCCGGGGCCGGCTCTGTTTTTCCCTGCGTAATCTCGCCGGTGCCGGGCTCTCCCGCGAGCTCTCCGGGGCCTGACTTCTCCTCGTCCGAGGAATCACAACATGCAAATCAGGCAGCTCCATGCCGTTAATGAAATCCTCCGAAGGAAAGCGCTTCTCTGGTGAATTGGGGATATTTATTTCTCATACACGAAATTTAACATGCAGATGAGTTGGGCCTGGTAATTTATCACATGAGATTGTCCTATTAAGGGTTGCACCGAGTCCTGCTGCCTTCGGAAATTGCCTTGCACATAGATTACCTCTGGACAGCCTCCCATCCATGGAGACGCATCTTCCATCTCTGCAGTCAGCCCTCGCTCCTCTCCCACCACAGCTGCTGGGGGAGCCCAGCAGCCCCTACAGGAGCCCCTGGAGCTTCCCAAGAGCCCGGACCCCCCGTGCCAGGAGCTCGGAGCCCAGGAAAATAAAACCCCAGCTCCGACATGTGCCGGCTTCGCCCCTTTTTTCTGGGGCTCCTTGGCTCCCCTCGCTGGGCTGTTTTGCTGGATCGGGATGTTTTGGGGTGCATGTCCCCTGGGGACGCAGCGCGCCACAAACACGGGACTCTGCCAAGCGTCTATGGCCCTCCGGGGGTCCCAGGTGTTTGAAGCACGTACTTCCCCCCCAAATTTTGTAAAAGATGTGGCAGAACCCCCTGAAAACCAGTCCGGGGGCATGCTGGGTGCCTTGCCCCAGGCTCCCCAGTTGCACCCCGAGTTGGGACGCCGCCAGCCAGGAGCAGGGCCCCAGGGGCTGCCTGTGTGAGCTCTCCGCCAGCCCAGGTGTGAAGAGCAGCCGACCCCCTGGGGAGCTAATTGCCATTCATTAATGTAATTAACAGGAGTTGATGAACAGAAGAAGGGGGTTGCAGCCAGGCTAAGTGGGCTGCTGTGCTATCTCTGTGCTCAGCACCACTGCGTGCTGCTCTGGCACCGCGGAGGCTGTGCCCAGCGGGTAAGGGCAGCTTGGGGAGGGCTTGGTGGGTGCCACTGGTGGCACAAAGCCTCCTGCCCGTCCCCGGGGGCTTGTTTGGCTTCCTGGGCCTTGGGTGGGCTTGGGCAGCAGGGGGAGGGAAGCTCCACGGGGGGGCTGCTGAGCCCAAAGCTGTGGCTGCTGGCACCGTGGATGAGTTTGCAGGGAGCGCAGCGCCGGGGACCCTTTGGGTGCCACGTCCTGGGCTGAGCCTGGTGCCCTGCTGCAGCCGCTCGCTCCCCTGCCTGCTCTGCAGGAGGGCAGCAGATTGATGTGTGGGCATTAATTATGAAACGGCTCGTTGTCCTAAGCAGGGCCAATTGAGGCAGTGACTCATGGGGCCGCTGGTGCCCTTGCAGTTCCCCTGGCCAAAGGAAAACACCGCTGGCAAGCGGCGAGGCGATGGCTCCGGTCACATGTGTCAAAGCAGAGCCCTTTCCAATCAGGAGCTAATTGAGATTCAATAATAGAGCTAATGGGCGCTGATGAAATCCTAGGGGGAGTATTTAAAAACATATTGAGCAGGAGCCCAGCGTGGCGGCGTGGTGTGGGTGAGGTGCTGGGGCACCCGGCTCTGATGCTGGGAGTCATTAAACCCTCGCTAAGTGTGTTTTAATGCTCACTTGACATTTCATTATCACACAGTAACTGTTCAAATACATGTCCCCTCTAGAATTAATTAGTCGTTATACAGGATATTAATCAAAGGGGGCTGTGCCAATGTGCTTATACCCCAAATCGGATCCAGCTGTTGCTGTTACCGGGCTGCACTGGAGGAACTGCTCAGATTTCTGCGCTCTCCTGGCTTTAAATTTGATGGATCGGATCCTTTGGCTGGTGCTTTTCCCGGCCCCTCTCCACCCCTTCAATCTAATAATAATTCAGCAACGTCAGCACCACGCTTCTCGTCAACCCTACAATAACAGAGCCCCCGGCAGCAGCCAAGGCTGGGGCATTGCTCTGCCGGAGCGCGGGGGGCCTGTGGTGTTGTGAGCGACCCTACAATAACAAAGCAGGGCATGCAGCCGCTGTGCTGGGAAGCAGAGCACGAAGAGTTTGGGGACCCCGTGCCCGTGGTGTTGGTGCTGCCGGTGCCTCGCCGGGGTCGCACGGCGAGGGGGTTGTGGCTGGTCCTGGTGCCGTGCCACGCGGGCACGGCGATGCTCCCGTGGGGAGCACAGGCACCCATGGGAGGGTGGGGGGGTCCTTGGGGCACCCAGGAGCCTCTCCTCGCTGCCACCCTGCGCTGTGCTGCGGTGTCTCTGCCCCAGAGTGAAAGCAGCTGCTTGGGATCGGGTTGGGGCTGGGGGCTCTTCACCCCTTTTATCCGTGAGCTGGAGCCGAGCTGCTGGTGGGAACGTGGCAGGTGCTTCCCTGGCGCAGTAGACGGATGGAGAGGACTTGGTTTCCAGCATGAGCCCATCCTTCTGTCAAACCCAGCCGCTGCCAAAGCCGCCTCCTGCTCGCTGGATGCTTCTGAGAACCCGGCGGTCCCCTGGCACGGGGCTTCTGGCTTCAGCCCCCCCCCACCGGTGCCAGCACAGCACAGCCGCTTCCTGAGCGAGCCTGGAGACCGCGGCTGCTTTCTGTCGTGGCTTTCTTCTGAAGCGCTGGTCACTTCTTGCCTTGGAAGTGCTTTTCCCCGTGGACGATGCCCTGTCAACCTCTGTCTGTAAAAGCAGAACAAACAAGCCCCTGAAACGGAGGAGTCAGCAGCACGGGATGCTCCGGGAGCGAGGCAAGATTTCCTTCCCAGCTTGTTTCCTGGCAAAAACAGCCCGTTTGGGTTGGATTTGGGGTGCTGCGGCCCCTGCCCGCCCGAACCTTGGGGGGCTGCACCTCTCGCCTCTCCCCCTCCTCGCACCAAGCCCCCGGGCAGCGCTCACCCCACGAGAAGCGTGAATTTGGTCACCATCCTCCTGCATCCACGGCTGGGGAAGGGAATCGCATCCGAGCAATCTGGGATAAAAGCCTCTGCAGAAGCCAAGTGGCAGAGAACGACGTCTCTCTGCTCGTGTCGGTTAATAACTGCAGGCCAGACTGCGCCCGGTAATTGATTTCCTTTCTCTGGGCTATTTTCATCCGCTTAGGTGTGTGCAAAAGCTCGTCTCCTTAATAGCTCCTCCAGCTCCGGTGGCGCAGGGACGAGGCCCCGTTAATTGGGCTTTGCGGGGCTGTCTCTGCCGGGGGAGGGGGTTTGGGGACGCCTCCCCGTGCCCACGGAGGTGTCTCGGGAACGAGATGCTGCAGAGGGAACAGGCGGACGCCTCGTGCACGGAGGGGACGTGGCAGCGAGGACAGGCACAGGGGGCTGCGCGGGGGCTCCGTGCGCCCCTCTGCGCTGCTGTGGGCGGCTGGCGTGGGCTGGTGTCCGTCCGTCCGTCCGCACACGTGTAGGAGTCGCGGTGTGCCTGCGTGATTTATTAACGAGGACAAGGCAAGGAGAGCGTGCCCATTACTTCTGGTGTCCGCCTCAGTTCCTGACAGCTCCCTGGAATTGAAATATCTTATTTAAGGCCTGTAGGGATGGTTTTAAATACCAGCCGTGACACTCAAGGACTCGTTCCCAAAGGGCGCCCTCCTTTCTCCCGTGGGGACTCGCTGTCTCTGGCACACAAAGTGCCCTTTGCTGCCTCGGCGCACGGCCCCAGAGCGGCGCAGGAGGTGGATGGGGGGAGCTGTGCGTCCTGCCCTGGCTCCCCTTTGTAGGGGAGGTTGGGACCCCTCCAAATCCAACCCTTTCTGTGGCCAGGTTGGTGGCAGCGCTGTGGCTCTGCGTGATGCTGGCGCTTGCTGGGGCTCCGAATGCCGCCACCGCCGTGCGGGACAGCGGGACACGGCTCTTCCCCAGCACGTTTCCCCTCTGGATGCGCACCCAGCTGGTCCCTATTGTCACCACGGTGGCTGTCGGAGCATCCCTGTGTCAGCCTAGGGCCAGACCTTGGAGCCTACAGAAGTGCCCCTGAGGGTGGGTGCTGGCAGGGGTCCATCCGAGGTGCCCAGCCTGGCTCGGGGGCAGCCGCACCCCCCCAGTGCCGTCTCCCTCACCAGGAGATCCCCGCAGAGGGGACGCGCTCCTCGCATCTTATGCAAGTTTAATTTACGCTCTGTTATCAAAAGAACAAACAAAGCTCTGCCGAAACAGCCCGCGGCGTGCTTTAACGCAGGATTGGATTTCGGGCGAGGAGGGCTGAGCTTTCTTCTTTGTTCCCCCTCCGCTTTATCTCGGGGCGCTCCCTGTTCGGGGAGGCAGCGGTGCGGAGCCTGCCCGGCCCCCCTGGGGTCAGCGGGGGGGGCTCCGGCAGGAGGACCTGTGGTGGTCCCAGGGGCTGGGAATGCCCTGGGACGTGCCGAGCGGGGTCTGGTGTGGGGACTGGGTGATGCTGGGTGGCAGCAGCAGAGCCGAGCCGTGGTTATTTCCCCTATCTGCCGATCAGCCTGCGCGGCGCTGGCGCTGATAAGAGCGGCGACGAGGGCGCTGGGGCTGATAAGAGCAGCTCGGCTCAGCCCTGGCTCGTCAGAGCGGAGCTGGGCTCGGAGCCTTGGTGCAGGCAGGGCTGGGGGGAGCACGAGGAAAGGGGCTTCTTGCTCAGACCGGGGGGGAAATGCTCTGGTCCCCGCAGGGCAGCCCCAGTGCCACGTCCTGGGTCCATGCCCTGCTGAGGCTGTCGGAGCCCCGCGTCAGAGGGGCGGCAGCCCGGGCGGACCCCCCCAGGCCTGGCCTTATGGAGAAGGCAGCACCGCCTGCAGGTCCTAGGTCAAATCCTGCTTCTGACAGCCCCAAAGCTGTCACCTTGTCACCTTGGCAGCACCACGGCTCCGGGAAGGAGCAGGGCAATGAGCTCCGTGGCTGGCGGCTTGCACGTGAGCCCCTCTGTGCCGGGGGGGCTCTGTGTTGGCCCCCCAGCTTGCGCACAAATGCACACTCGTACCTCCAGCAGCTGCGGTGTGGGGACAGAGCCTGGTGCAGGGACTGCTGCCCAGCAAGTGTGGTGCTGGCGGGGGGGACCTGCAGCCCCTCCTGGGGGCTGTGGCAGTCTCTCGCTGTCCCCCTTGGCCGCAGCACGCCGTGCGCTCAGCGCTGCTCCCTCCTGCAGGTACATGATCACCTCGCTGGACCGCACGCACGCCGGTTTCTACCGCTGCATCGTCCGCAACCGGATGGGAGCCCTGCTGCAGCGCCAGACCGAGGTGCAGGTGGCCTGTAAGTGACAGCCCTGGGGACAGCAGGGACAGCCAGCCCGCTGCGGCAGCGGGGCTTTGGGCTGGCCGGGTCTGTGCTGCGGGGACGCACGCAGCCGAGGGCTTGTTGCATCCCCCGGGGTGATGCTGGTGGGGACAGGGGTGTCACTGCCTCTTGGCTGCTCTGTCCCCTGCTCGGTGCCGTGACAGTTCAGGGGTGCGGGATGTGCCCCACGGCCATGGGGAGCGCGGGGGCAGGTGGAAACCCACGGCACCACCTCGGGCAGGGCAGCTGCGGCTCCCGGGAGGTGTGAAAGGCAGCACGGTGTGGTTTTGCTTTATGCACTCCCTGGAGAGCATAAAACAAACGCCGTTTGTAACCATTAGGGAAAGCAAACAGGAGTGCGCCCGGGGCCGGCGCCGCATCCATCAGCGCGGAGCTCGGGGAGCAGCGGAGGGAGGGAGGCTTGGTTTTGGGTGCTGCTGCCAGTCCTCAGCACCGATCCTGCAAATGGGTGTCCCCCGGGGAGTGAGGGCTCGGAGTGGGGCGAGGTGGTGATGTGTGGGGCCTGGGGGTGGTGGAGGGACCTGATCTGGGAGCATGGGGGGTGTTAAGCACGACGGGAGGGTGCCGGTGCCCGCGCTGTTGGCTCTGTGTCCCAGGACCTTGCTGCTGTTTGCCACCCCCTTCCCTCTGGGACACCCCCAGCCCCATCCCCATAAACCCCTTCCCGAGGAGCAATGACAAATCAGGAAGCTAATGAGAAATTAATAAGGCAGCTGCGCTAACAACTAATGATAATGGCAAAGTCATTAAAAAAAGATTCTTTACATGTTTTTAATTACAGCAATTAAGGGAAGTCAATAAAAATCCCCCCCTTCCCCTTTCTCCACGCACCCTGCTTCGCTCTTTTCGCTGTTATAAATCTGCAGCCCGCGGGCACCCCAACCTCGCCGCGGAGCCAAGGTCGTGCCTCGGCTGTCCCTGCTCACGGGGGGGGTCACTGGGGAGCCCTGGGGCTGAGCCCTCCTCGCTGTGCCCATCCTCTTGGGGGTGATGGGGATGAGCTGCTCTGGGGTCTGCGGGGATGGATCCTGGGGCAAGGACAGCCCCGGGCACGTGGGAGCAGTGCGGGGGCTCAGGAGGGAAGAGCAGACCCTGGCGGATCCTCCCCACCCCTGTGGGACCCCATCCCCGTAGCCTCCAGCCTGCTCCCGGGCCGGGTCCTGCTTTGTCCCCACGCCGCTGTCCCCTGCACCCCGCAGACATGGGGAGCTTCGAGGACAGCGAGGCGCAGCAGAGCGTGTCCCACGGCGAGGCGGCCGTCATCCCAGCGCCCCGCATCGCCAGCTTCCCCCAGCCCCAGGTCACTTGGTTCCGCGACGGGAGGAAGATTTCCCCCAGCAGCCGCATGTGAGTAGCCCCTGCGGAGCCCCCATGCCCCAGTACCCCCCTCCCAGTATCTCCCAGTATCCCCCCAGTATCCGGGGGGCTGCGCTTTCCGTGCTCAGCAGCTGTCTCAAGCACGTTGCACTAAAACTGGGCTCCGTTTGCCATCAGGGAAATGAAAGGAAAGGAAAATAAGAAAATAGGAGGGAGGAGGGTGGGCAAAGGGGGCTCGGCACGTGCCGGGGCAGCACCGGTGTGAAGGAGCTGGCATGGCACGGGTGTGCCAGGAATCCCTGCGGGGCCAGGCTGGGGCCCAGCGCTGCCGGAGCGGCGAGCCCACCGCTGGCAGACGCGCACAGCCCGTGGGAATTGAATTTGTAACCCACATTATGCAGGAATTGAACTGGGCTCCTTTCTATTTGCAAAGCAGGATTGAGGAGATAAAACTCCTTTATCTCATATTTAATGGTAAAATATATTCCCCAAACCATTTCATGTTTCCAGCAGATTAGATCGTTCCATAAAAAAAAAAAAAAAAAGGCAAAAAGCCCCATTAATCTGCACCACCCGATGCGCTCGGCGGCTGCTTGGCGTGGGAGGTTCGTGGGCGGTGCGGGGCTTGGTCCTGGCATGGTCCTGGGGCCACCAGCTGAGCCCCGCTCCCTCTGAGGGACGGGGACGTGTCCAGGTGCTTGTGGCATGCCGGGGTCGCACCCGTCCCGTCCGTCCGGGGGTCCCGGGTCCGCTGCAGCCGTGGGGTGAGGGAAGGAGGTTCCCGGCACATCGCTGTCCCCTCTGCGCTCACGTCCCCCATCCCACGCCCGCCCCGCAGAGCCATCACGCTGGAGAACACCCTCGTCATCCTCTCCACGGTGGCCCCGGACGCGGGGCGCTACTACGTGCAGGCGGTGAACGACAAGAACGGCGACAACAAGACGAGCCAGCCCATCACGCTCACCGTGGCCAGTGAGTGCCGGGGGGCCCCGCGCCCCCCGGGCCCCGCTCCCCAGCGCCGCCTGGCTCGCGCCCAGATTTCATTTGCAGTAAATCTCCTCGGAGGCTTCTGCTGACTTAACAGTTCGGCTGCCTCGAAATTTACACAGGCACCGTGGCTCGCGCTGCGGAAGCCGGCGCCGGGTGCTAATTGTCAGCAGAGCTCTCCCCGCCGGCCCTGGCTCGGCACTGCCAGGATGCCCGCGGGTGCTGGGATGGGTCCGTGCCCCGGGACGGGATGGCGCGGTGTAGCCCCACGTGGGATCAGCTCTGCTGGGGGTCACCCTGCCCTGCTCCAGCCCCTGGCCTGGCCACGGACCCCTCTTGGTCCTTGTTGCTCTGGCTCAGCCCCTGTCTGGAGGTGTCCTGTGTGGCCCCAAATGTCCGGACCCCCTGGGACCCAGCCCAGGGTCCCTGCTCAGTGGTGACCCCAGCCCAGGGAAGATGTCCCGAAGTGGTCTCAGCCCTCCTGGAGCTCTTATCCCGGCTCCCCCCTCGCTGTTTGCTTCGTGGCTGCTTTTACACCTTCGTGCCTGTCCCCCCTTCCCTCCCACCCCATTAATCTGCTGCTCTGTACCTCGGCCATCCCGGTGCGTAATAAACAACTTAGAGCCCGTGTTTATGGATTCAGCTATATCAGCAGCTTTCAAGCCCATCACATTTTTACAACGTCTACATGAGGGTTTTTTATTGTCGCAATTATTTTGCTTTATATACTCCCTCCTCCCCGCCAGCCGGCGCTGCGCAGGGAGCTGCTGCCTGCGGCGGGTGCCGGGGGGTCCTGGGGGAGTTGGGGGGCTTAGGTCCCTGCCCCCTTTGCCTCCTCCACGCTGTGCGGGTGCTGACGGCTGTCGCTCTGGCCTGCTTCTCCCCAGACGTGGGTGGCCCGGCCGACCCCATCGCGCCCACCATCATTGTCCCACCCAGGAACACCAGCGTGGTGGCCGGCACCTCGGAGGTGACCATGGAGTGCGTGGCCAACGCCAGGCGAGTAGCGGCGGAGGGGAGGGGATGGGGATGGGGATGGGGGACCCCCCCCGTCAGCCCTGCAAGCACCGGGGTGAAGCATGAGCCCCAGGGCTGGGTGTCCCAGCTCCCCCGGTGCCATGCCGGGTCCCTTCCCACGCAGGGTCCCGCAGGGTGGAGGGAAGTGGGGGGCTGAGGAGGGGGGTCTAGAGCTGGTTCTTGACGCCCTCCTGGCCCCCCCCAGGCCGCTGATCAAGCTGCACATCATCTGGAAGAAGGACGGGGTGCCCCTCTCCAGCGGCATCAGCGACTACAGCCGCCGCCTCACCATCCTCAACCCCGCGCTGGGCGACAGCGGCTACTACGAGTGCGAGGCCGTGCTGCGCAGCAGCAGCGTGCCCGCCGTGGCCGAGGGCGCCTACCTGTCCGTGCTGGGTGAGCCCCACGTGCAATGAGCTGCGGGGAGGGGGGGTCTCAGCCCCCCGGGATGGGAGGCGGCTGCTGGGGATGGGTGAGGGGGATCCCGGCGCTAACGCCGCCCGGCTCCACGCTTTCCCTTGGCAGAGCCCCCGCAGTTCATCAAGGAGCCGGAGAGGCACATCACGGCCGAGATGGAGAAGGTGGTGGCCATCCCGTGCCAAGCCAAAGGTGAGGAGTGCCCCCCCCCGTTGCCCATCACAGCCCCGTGCCCGCCACGGCCCCATCCGTGACGCAGCCCCGGCCCTCGCAGGCGTGCCGCCCCCTGACATGGCGTGGTACAAGGACGCGTCCCTCCTCCGCCCGGAGCAGCTGCCCCGCTTCCAGCTGCTGGCGGACGGCAGCCTGCAGATCAGCGGGCTGCTCCCCGACGACACCGGCATGTTCCAGTGCTTCGCCCGCAACGCGGCCGGAGAGGTGCAGACCACCACGTACCTGGCCGTGACCAGTAGGTGCCAACCCCTCCTTGTCCCCCCGGAGCCTGGGGTGCCCTGCGTGGGCAGTGGGTGGGGTGGGACCCCCACACTGGGCTCGGTGGGGACCCTCTCCAAGCAGGGACGGACTCCCCGTGCCCAGTCCAGGCACTGGGAAGGGCTTCATGGGTGGCTGTCCATCTTTTTGCCCCCCAGGCATCGCCCCCAACATCACCAGGGGCCCCCAGGACAGCACGGTGATCGACGGCATGTCCGTAATCCTCAACTGCGAGACCTCGGGGGCTCCGCGCCCGGCCATCACCTGGCAGAAAGGTAAAGGGGCTGGGGGCGCGGGCAGCCCCGGGTGGTCTCTGCAAACTCATCGCCCCCGGGTTTGGTCCCTGAGCACGCGTCCAGCGGGCTTGGCCGACAGCCGGGTGCTGCGGGTGACGGGACCCCCCCCCCCGTGCCACCCAGGGGAGCGGATCCTGGCCAGCGGCTCGGTGCAGCTCCCGCGCTTCACCCTGCTGGAGTCGGGCAGCCTGCTCGTCAGCCCCGCGCACCTCGCCGACGCCGGCACCTACACCTGCCTGGCCACCAACTCGCGTGGCGTGGACGAAGCCTCCGCCGACCTGGTTGTCTGGGGTAAGGCACCCGCGGCGCCCCGCTCCGTGCGCCGCGGGACGGGATCAAGCTCCTGGGATGCCGGGGATGGGCACTGGCACACTGCTGGGCTGCTTGGAGGGATGCACACACTCGCTCCCACGAGGCCACGTGTGGCACTGTCCCCGCCGTCACTCCCTTGGTGGCTCTGTCCCCCCACTGGTGCCCCCCAGCCCTCCGGGTGGTGCCGGTGGCTCACTTTGTCCCCCCCCCCCAGCACGGACACGCATCACCGACCCGCCGCAGGACCAGAGCGTCATCAAGGGGACCAAGGCGTCCATGAGCTGTGGGGTCACCCACGACCCCAGCGTGGATGTCAGGTGGGTTCCAGGAGCTGGGGACGGAGCGGGAGATGCTCGGCACCGCTCCGTGGTCCTGCAGTGCCACCTGGTGCCGTGCGCACGGGGATCCCGGCGCCGAGACCCCTGTGCTGGGCGGCCGCAGGGTGCCAGGATCCCCCCCCCCCCCCGGGTTCCCTCCCGGCACAGGTACGTCTGGGAGAAGGACGGGGCCCCGCTGGGCACGGAGAGCGGCCCCCGGCTGCGGCTGGACGAGGCGGGCACGCTGCACATCTCCCAGACCTGGTCGGGGGACATCGGCACCTACACCTGCAAGGTGCTCTCGGCTGGCGGCAACGACTCGCGCAGCGCCCACCTCCGTGTCCGGTGAGACCCCCGCCCCCGCGGGCACCCCGTGCCCCTACCTGTGCCCCCTCCCTAACCGCTGCGTCCCCCGCCCCGTCCAGGCAGCTCCCCCACGCCCCCGAGAGCCCCGTGGCCGCGCTGAGCCCCCTGGAGAAGCGGGCCATCAACCTGACCTGGGCCAAGCCCTTCGATGGCAACAGCCCCCTGCTCCGCTACGTCGTGGAGGTCTCCGAGAACAGTAAGGGGCTGCCCCCACCTGCCTCGTCCCCGTGTTGTCCCCGTGCTGGTGGCTCTGCGGTCCCCATCTGGTGACGTGGGGCCGAGTCCCGTCTTCATCATCACCCCGAGGCAGGCTGGGGTGGCAAAGGGGTGAGGAGGGAGGGAAGGTGGATGCTGCAGGAAGCCTGGGGACCAGAGGACTGCGTAGCCACCGGGCAGGGGATGCGGGCACCCCGCAGGCCGGGTCCTTCCCCCGCTGCCCCCTCTCCCCCCACAGACGCTCCCTGGACCGTGCTGCTGGCCAGTGTCGACCCCGAGCTGACGTCGGTGGTGGTGCGGGGCTTGGTCCCCGCTCGCTCCTACCAGTTCCGCCTGTGCGCTGTGAACGACGTGGGCAGGAGCCAGTTCAGCAAGGACACGGAGAGGTGAGCTGCGGCGGGGGGCCGAGTTACCCCAGGGGGGGCAGGTGCTCAGCCTTGCCTCGTGCCCCGCAGGGTGTCCCTGCCCGAGGAGCCGCCCTCCGCGCCCCCCCAGAACGTCATCGCCAGCGGGCGCACCAACCAGTCCATCATGATCCAGTGGCAGCCGCCTCCTGAGAGCCACCAGAACGGTGTCCTCAAGGGCTACATCATCCGGTAGGTGCTGCAGGGGGACGCGGGCACCCTGTCCCCCACGTCCCCGGGCTGCTCGTGGGGATGCCGGTGGCTCTGGTGGTCCCTTGTCCCCAGGTACTGCCTGGCCGGGCTGCCCGTGGGCTACCAGTTCAAGAACATCACCAACGCCGACGTCAACAACCTGCTCCTGGAGGACCTCATCATCTGGACCAACTACGAGATCGAGGTGGCGGCGTACAACAGCGCCGGCCTGGGGGTGTACAGCATGAAGGTGACCGAGTGGACGCTGCAGGGAGGTAGGCAGGGACGGGCGGGGGCTGGCGGTGGTCCCAGCGGGGCCAGGGCTCTGCTGGCCTTGTGCCGTGTTGGTGTGGGGCTCCCGGGGGGAGAGGATGGAAGGGATGGGGGGGTGTCCTGGGACACCATCCGGGATGCCCGGGGTCCCTCTGCCAAGGGAGGGGACCCGGCAGAGCCGCCACCAGCCTCCCCTTTGTCCCGGCAGTCCCCACCGTGCCCCCAGGCAACGTGCAGACCGAGGCCACCAACTCCACCACCATCCGCTTCACCTGGAACCCCCCCAGCCCCCAGTTCATCAACGGCATCAACCAGGGCTACAAGGTGAGGGGGGGATTCCCGCGGGACCCCCCCGAAATCCGGGCAGCCTGCGGCGGGGAGCTCCGGGGCCGCCCCTCCCTAAGCGGCTCAGCGTCCTCGCCGCCAGCCCCAGCCATTGGAACCGATTCCAGCCTGACGATTAAAACAATATTTACCGAGATTTAACACTTGCATGGGCTCGGAGTCTCTGTAATTAATTCCAATTTGCAATTAATTCAAATTTACATTAATTAAATTGAATTAAAACGTTCAACTTGTTTCTTAATCCACTCAAAAGAAGTTCAGGAATTTAATTGCCGCTGAATGAGATAAGCGGAGCAAGTAGGATATTTAACGTTCTTATTAAATGCCACTTAGTATTTTTGATTAGTATTTTTAGGGCCTAATTAGTGTTTAACGAAGTTGCTATAGGCTATCTTGCACAATAGCAATTAAATGCCCAAACATCCGTCCTAAACGGAGGCGAGCGGGCGATTACGCGCCGTTATCGGTGGGAGCTGATCGCAGCGCGTGCGCTCAGAATGGGCTCGAGCGGGTAAACGGGCAGCAGAGTGCTCCCCGCACCCTTAATTGATATTTAATCCACTTCGGATAAATATGGGGCTGCTGGGGATGCTTGGGGGGGGTGCCGCGGGGACGCCGGCGCCCGCCCCAGCGCCTTCTTCCCGCAGCTCATCGCCTGGGAGCCGGAGCACGAGGAGGAGGCGACGGTGGTGACGGTGCGGCCCAACTTCCAGGACAGCGTCCACGTGGGCTACGTGGCGGGGCTGAAGAAGTTCGCCGAGTACCTGACGTCGGTGCTGTGCTTCACCACGCCGGGGGACGGCCCGCGCAGCCTGCCCCAGCTGGTGCGCACCCACGAGGACGGTACGGGGAGGCTCCGCGCACCCCGCGGCTCCCGGGGCGGCAGCGAGCAGCCCCGTGGTGGGGCTGGTGACCGGGGGGGGACGCGGCACGGGGTGTCCACGAGCCCTCTCCGTGCTCGCCCCACTCGGGGGGTCCCGTGGGCTCCCTCGGGTGCGCGGCTGCGTGCTGACCCCGGGTGTCTTGGTGCAGTGCCCGGCCCCGTGGGACACCTGAGCTTCAGCGAGGTCCTGGACACGTCCCTGAAGGTCAGCTGGCGGGAGCCCCTGGAGAAGAACGGCATCCTGACGGGTGAGGGTGCTGAGGGCAGAGCACAGCCTCCCCTGACCCCATAGCGTCTCTCCCCGCTCCCTGCTCAACCCCCAGGGGGTGGGCGAGGGGGGGCTGACGGCTCGGGGTGCCCTCCAGGCTACCGGATCTCGTGGGAGGAGTACAACCGCACCAACACGCGGGTGACCCACTACCTGCCCAACGTCACGCTGGACTACCGCGTCACCGGCCTCACCGCCCTCACCACCTACACCATCGAGGTGGCCGCCATGACCTCCAAGGGCCAGGGCCAGGTTTCCTCCTCCACCATCTCCTCGGGGGTGCCCCCAGGTGAGCGCGGCGGCGCGGGAAGGCTGCGGGATGCCGCTGGCGTTTGGGGCGAGCAGCCGGTGCCGACCGCCCTGCCCCGTCCCCGCAGAGCTCCCCGGTGCCCCCACCAACCTGGGCATCTCCAACATCGGTCCCCGCTCCGTCACCCTCCAGTTTCGCCCGGGCTACGATGGCAAAACCTCCATCTCCCGCTGGCAGGTGGAGGCACAGGTACGGGGTGGCTTTGTGGGGTGGCACCGGGGTGCCGGGGGGCGGCTCACCCCACTGCCGCCCTGCAGGTGGGGCAGAGTGGCGAGGCCGAAGAGTGGAGGCTTGTCCACCAGCTGGCTAACGAGCCCGACGCCCGCTCCATGGAGGTGCCCAACCTCAGCCCCTACACCTACTACAGGCGAGTGGCCGGGGCTGCGCTGCGCCGTCCTCCCCGGGGGTCCGGAGCCCTCTCGCCCCCCGCCGTGACCCCCCTCTTTTCCCCCCTCAGTTTCCGCATGCGGCAGGTGAACATCGTGGGCACCAGCCCCCCCAGCCTGCCCTCCCGGAGGATCCAGACCCTGCAGGCCCCCCCGGACACGGCGCCCGCCAACGTCACCCTGAGGACAGCCAGCGAGACCAGCCTGTGGCTGCGCTGGATGGTGAGGGGGGGGCCCTGGGGTGCTGCGCCCTTGGGTGCGGTGCACGTGGGGGCAGGCTGGAGGCTGGGGGCCTGAGCTGGATGGGCCTGGGGGGCCGAGGGGGATGGAGCTGGGGTGGCTGTGGGACACCGGGAGTGATGGTGCCTCTTTGTGCCCCCTGGGCCAGCCCCTCCTGGAGCAGGAGTACAACGGGAACCCCGACTCGGTGGGCTACCGCATCCGCTACGCGCGCTCGGACGGGCGAGGGCGGGCGGCGCTGCACGTGGTCCACGACCGCGTGGAGCGGGAGTACACCATCGAGGACCTGGAGGAGTGGACCGAGTACCGCGTGCAGGTCCAAGCCTTCAACGCCATCGGCTCGGGGCCCTGGAGCCACCTGGTGCTGGGGCGCACGCGGGAGTCAGGTACCGCCGACCCCCTGCGGCGCCGGGTGCCCACCATGGCCAGCCCTGATGCTGACCCCTGCTCCTGTCCCCCCGCTTCTGTCCCCCTCCAGTGCCTTCCTCCGGCCCCAGCAACGTGTCGGCACTGGCCACCACCTCCAGCAGCATGCTGGTGCGATGGAGCGACATCCCCGAGGCGGACTGCAACGGCCTCATCCTGGGCTACAAGGTGAGCAGCTCCGGCAGCCCCAGGAGCCACGGCTTGCCCGGGTTGTGCCACCTCCGAGAGCCCGTGCGGGTCCGTGCCACGCTGCTCCAGCCCCGGGGCGCTGGGGGCTGCAGTCCGGCCGCGTCACTGGGGTCTGTTGCAGGTGATGTACAAGGAGAAGGACTCGGAGGCGCGCGCTCGGTTCTGGCTGGCGGAGGGGAACGCGTCCCGCAGCGCCCAGCTGACGGGGCTGGGCAAGTTCACGCTGTACGAGATCCGCGTGCTGGCCTTCACCAGGATCGGCGACGGCGTGCCCAGCCGGCCCCCCATCCTCGAGAGGACGCTGGATGACGGTGGGTGGCAGCGCGTGGGCGAGCAGAAAGACACCAATGGGACGAGGGGTCACTGGCGTGCCGAAGGCCGTCCCATCCCCGCTCCCTGGGGCAATCCCTTTTCCCAGGGATGCCGTTCCCGGCGGCGGGGGACAGGCCCCATTTGCGCTGCGCCCTCCCTCGTGCTCCTCACGGTGATCCCCATCTCTCCCCCTCCAGTGCCCGGCCCCCCCGTGGGGATCCTGTTCCCCGAAGTGAGGACGACCTCGGTGCAGCTCATCTGGCAGCCGCCCACGGCCCCCAACGGCATCATCCTGGGTAGGTGGGAAGCCGTCCCGTAATGCTGCGATGCTCTGCAGGGGGTGCGGGTGTCCCGTGGGAGCAGGGATCAATGCGGCAGGGCAGGGACCAGCTCCTGACCACCCCCAGGGCACCTCGGAGCCCCCAGAACTGGGACAAAACCTCCCCCTGCTGTCCCCGGGCAGGGCGGGGAGGAAGGAGGGCGGCACAGAGAGGGGCTGGCGGCGGGCGCAGCCCCACGGTGCCGTTCCCTTCCCCGCAGCCTACCAGCTCACCCACCGCCTCAACACCACGGCGGCCAACGCAGCAGCCGTCGAGGTGCTGGGCCCCAGCACCCGGCAGTACACGGCCACGGGCCTGCAGCCCGAGGCCACCTACCTGTTCCGCATCGCCGCGCAGACCCGCAAGGGCTGGGGCGAGGCGGCCGAAGCCCTGGTGGTGACCACGGAGAAGAGAGGTACCAGGGGGTCTCCGTGGGGAGGGAGGCGGCGTGCCCGGAGGGGTGCCCGCAGCACTCCCAGCCCCGTGCCTCTCGCAGATCGCCCGCAGCCCCCCAGCAAGCCCCTGGCGCGGCAGGAGGACGTGCGTGCCCGCAGCGTGCTGCTGTCCTGGGAGCCGGGCAGCGACGGGCTCTCCCCCGTCCGCTTCTACACGGTGCAGACCCGCGAGCTGCCCGACGGCGAGTGGGCGCTGCACCCCGCCGCCGTCAGCCACAACGCCACCGCCTTCGTCGTGGACAGGTGAGGCAGGGGTTGGCCCCGAACGAGGCCGTGCCACGCTGGGGATCCCGAGAGATGGGCGCTGCTTTGGGCACTCGCCCCGTGCCTCGGTTTCTCCATCCGATGGGAAGTACTTGCACCAGGGTTCTGGTGTCCCCTGCTGCGTCCCCTCTCCTAGGGAAGGGATCCGTGGGGCTGCCCGCCTGCCTCACTGTCCTTGTCCTGCTCTGCTCCCACGCAGGCTGAAGCCCTTCACCTCCTACAAGTTCCGTGTGAAGGCGACGAACGACATCGGGGACAGCGAGTACAGTGAGGAGTCGGAGTCGCTCACCACCCTGCAGGCGGGTCCGTGCCCGGAGGGGCCGGGGACGGTGCCGTGGCTTCCCGCGTGGGACCGGCCTCCGGTGCCCTGGGCATCTCCGGAGCCTCACCACCCGCTTCTACCCCGCAGCCCCCGAGGAAGCCCCCACCATCCTCTCCGTCACCCCACACACCACCACGTCGGTGCTCATCCGCTGGCAGGTACTGTCCCCCTGTGCCCCCTTGGGGACCTGCCCCGTGGGAGGTGGCACCGAAGGGTGGCCATGCCAGGCTGGTCTCCCGGGCTCTCCAAGGCTGGGGTTTGGGGCTGTATTGGGGACAGGGCCCCCCTGCTGAAGCTGGGGACAGCAATTTTGGGGTGGCCCGGGTCAGAGCAGCCTCTCCCCACAGCCCCCAGCCGAGGACAAGATCAACGGGATCCTGCTGGGCTTCCGCCTCCGCTACCGCGAGCTGCTGTACGACAGCCTGCGCGGCTTCACCCTGCGCGGCATCGGCAACCCGGGTGCCACGTGGGCAGAGCTCACCCGTGAGTGCCCGCGGGACGTGGGGACACCGGGCTGGGGGGTGGCACGGCGGGGGGAGCGCGGGGCAGGGCAGTGTCCTGCGCTCACACCAGCGTCCTGCGCTCCACCGCCTCTGCCGGGTGCCAGCCCGGAGCCATGGAGGCCGAGCTGTGCCCTGTGGAGTTGTCACCTGCCCCTTTGTGTCACCGTCCCCTTTGTGTCACCGAGTCTGTCGGTCCCTAACGCGCTGTCTGTGCTGGTGCTGGCTCGGTCCTGCTGTGCTCAGCTCGCTCTGTGCCTGCAGCACGGGTGTCCACGTGTGCGCGCCTCCCACGGGGGCTGTGTGACGTCCCTGCTGTGTCTGCGTGTGCTGCCGTCCTCGGACCCTGAAAGGGACGGGGTCACGGCCGCTCTGGGGACAGCTGGGGTGTCAGGGACAAGGGCAGGACCCAAGGCCAGACCTTGCCCCGCTGCTGCTCTCAGGAGCAGTCGCTTGGTCCCATGTGGAGACCCCGCAGCCCTGACCCCCGTTTGTGCCATTCAAGGGATAGGGCCGGGGGACAAAAAGGCTCCTCTGTGCTGTGACAGCCCCGCTGGCACCCAAGGGTCCTTGTGGGGTCCCCCTGGCCCGGCGGGGGGGGGGGGGGGGGGGGGGGGGGGGGGGGGTGCTGGGAGGAGGGAGCCCCCCCCGCTGTGCCTCGACTAACGCTGCCCGCTCTCCCCGCGCCGTGCCGCCAGCCGTCTACGCCGTGCACAACCTCAGCGAGGTGTCCCTCACCCAGTACGAGCTGGACAGTAAGTCACCGCTCCTCGTGCCTGTCCTCCCCCCCTGCCACCCCCGTGTCACCCCCGTGTCACCCCCCCTGCCTGCCTGCCTTCACTGTGGGGTGGATCCTCGTGCCCTGTGTGCCCAGGGGACGCCGCTCCCCGGGGACACCCTCCTCTTCCTCAGCGAGGGGCTCCCCGGGGGCGGTGGGACCCCGCTCATCCCTTCCCTTTTCTCTCCCCCCAGACCTGAGCAAGCACCGGCGCTACGAGATCCGCATGAGCGTGTACAATGCCGTGGGCGAGGGTCCCCCCAGCCCCCCCCAGGAGGTTTTTGTGGGTGAAGCAGGTGAGTCTGCCCGTGTCTTGCCGGGGCGCTCAAATGCCCTGGTACCCCGTGCTCCCCCATGTCACCACACGGCAGCCCCGTGGCCCCCATCCCCTCTGCACATCCCCGTGCATCCCCCACACCGGGGGGGGTCCCTCCCCCTCCCTGGCTGCAGCCAGGCAGTGACGCTGCCCCCTCCCTCGACGCAGTGCCCACCGGCGCGCCCCAGAACGTGGCGGTGAAGGCGGCCACGGCCACCCAGCTGGATGTCACCTGGGAGCCACCACCTGCCGAGAGCCAGAACGGGGACATCCAGGGCTACAAGGTACTGAGCTGGCGCTGAGCTGGGGCTTGGGGAGGGTGCCCTGGGAAGGTGCTGGGTGCCACGGGGGTGTGCTGGGCTCCCTGGGGAGATGTTACGTGGGTACTGTTGGGGGGAGCCCTGGGGAGGTGCTGGGTGCCCTGGGGGGTGCTGTTTTCCACGGGGGATGTCAGGAGCGCCCTCGGGAAGGGACGCGGGGCGCTGCGGAGCGCAGCGGGGCACCAGAGGGCGCCGTCGGTCCTCGGATGCGCCCGGCGCGGGGCTGCGGCCGCGCTCTGCAGCCCTGGGTGCTGCCACCCCCCCACCGCGGATCCCCGGGCTCCGTCCTGTGCCAGAAGCGCAGCATCGCCAAATATCCGAGTTGGGAGGGACCCCCAAGGACCATCGCCTTCCCCCTCCAGGGTCCCCAAAGGATCACCCCAAAGCAATCGGTGCATGTGAGCTGCAGGCAGGGCGCACGGCTGATGTCCAGCCTGGAGCTGGCCTCGAGGGGAGGCTGCTGCTTTCCCTCTGGAGCCCCCAGGGATTTAGGACAGGGGGTGAGGAGCCCGAACAGGGCTTCACGGGGCGTCAGAGCGCCACGAAGGGCCTGGAGGGGTGGAAGGGGGACGAACTGGGCGCGCTGCCCCCGTCCTCCCGCAGATCCACTTCTGGGAGGCCCAGCGGCAGAACGAGAGCGCGCGGGTGAAGACGCTCTTCCTCCCCGAGACCGGGGTGAAGCTGAAGAACCTGACGGGGTACACCTCCTACTGGGTCAGCATCGCCGCCTTCAACGCCGCGGGAGACGGGCCCCGCAGCCCCCCCGTCAAGGGCCAGACGCAGCAGGCAGGTGGGGACACGGCACGGTCCGGTCCCCCCGGCGGGGAGAGGGGCCGGCACGGTGCCGGGGGGTAGGGAGGGGGTCCCGTGAGCGCTGAGCTGTCCCCGTCTCCCCCACCCCGTTCCCTTGCAGCCCCCAGCGCCCCCGGCTCCATCCGTTTCAGCGAGCTGACCACCACCTCGGTGAACGTCTCCTGGGAGCCGCCGCCGCTGCCCAACGGCGTCCTGGAGGGCTACAGGCTGGTCTACGAGCCCTGCATGCCCGTGGACGGTGAGGGCACGGCGGGGGCTGCTGGGGGAGCGCGGGGGGGGCCCGGCTCAGCCTCGGTCCCTGCAGGTGTCAGTAAGATCGTGACGGTGGACGTGAAGGGGAACAGCCCGCTGTGGATGAAGGTGAAGGATTTGGCCGAGGGTGTCACGTACCGATTCCGGATCCGGGCTAAAACCTTCGCCTACGGGCCGGACATCGAAGCGAACATCACCACGGGGCCTGGGGAAGGTAGGGGGGGGCGTGAGGGATTTGGGGTGAGGGAGGAGATGTGGCTGGGGACAGCCCCCCCGGTGCTGCTCCTGACCACCGGGACCGTGCGGGTGCCGTGCACGATGTGTCCCCGTGCCACCAGCTCTGCTCTGGGTCCCCAGGTGCCCCCGGCCCCCCCGGTGAGCCCTTCATCTCCCGCTACGGCTCGGCCATCACCATCCACTGGTCGAGCGGGGACCCGGGCCAGGGGCCCATCACCAGATACGTCCTCGAGGCTCGGCCTTCAGGTACCGCAGCTCCGCGTCGCTGCCGGGGGTGTGATGGCTTCGGGGGAAACTGAGGCAGGGAGCAGCTGGCTGCGTGGTGGGGGCTGCGTGAGGGATGAGGACCCGGCCACGTGCCTGCCCCAGGGGTGCTGACAAAGGGCTGATGGAAAGGGGCCAGCGAGCTGCGCTGATCCATGCTGCTGATTTCACGGCTATGGAGGCGCTGACGTCCCCTGGGCCAGGCAAGGGGGCACCGAGGTGTCCCACGGGGGGCGGGGAGGGGACGGGACAAGAGCCCCCGTCCCCCAGCAGGAGCCAGCAGGCACCTGCAACCTGCCTTAATGACTTCTCCTGCCGCAGCCCCCGGCACCGACAGCCCCACTGATGGCTAACGGGGCGCCGGTGCCGCTGCCTGCGGTCCCCGGGGAGCCACCTCGCCCTGGGTCACGAGCAGGGAGGTGATAAATCAGCCCCGCGCCTCGTTAGGGCTTTTTAACGATGCTGCAGCGAGAGCTCGGCGCCTGATGGAGCCGGGCAGATGGCAGAGGGCACGCTCCCAGCAGGAGCTGGGGGGGGAGAGAAATGGGAGAGGGGCTGGGAAGGGGCACGTCCCCTGCCTGGGTTCCAGGGGAGAGCAGCCCCGCACCGCACCGCAGGGCTGGTGCCACCCTCAGCCCCTTCCCTCCTGCAGACGAGGGGCTCTGGGACATCCTCATCAAGGACATTCCCAAGGAGGTGACCTCCTACACCTTCAGCATGGACATCCTCAAGCAGGGGGTCAGCTACGACTTCCGCGTCATCGCCGTGAATGACTACGGCTACGGGACCCCCAGCACGCCGTCCCCCTCGGTCTCAGGTAACTGCGGGGGTGTCCCTGGGGGGTGCCACCTCCTCCTGCCATCCCCACCCAACCAGCTCCCTCGCACGGACCCAGCTCCCACAAAATCCCTCGGGGTCTCCCCATCCATCCACACTGCCTCACCCACCCCTGCCTGCCCCCCCCCCCACCTCCCTCTGATCCTTCCTGCCCTGTGCCCCAGCCCAGAAAACCAACCCCTTCTACGAGGAGTGGTGGTTCCTGGTGGTCATCGCCCTCGTGGGGCTCATCTTCATCCTCCTGCTCGTCTTCGTGCTCATCATCCGCGGGCAGAGCAAGAAGTACGCCAAGAAGTCGGACTCGGGTGAGCGCCGGGGGTCCTCTGTCCTGGGGTGGGGACGGTGCTGGGCACCCGCTGGGGACCTCAGGGGGGCTGCCTGGGATGCAGGGGGAGCGAAATGCCCGTGGGATGGGGAGGCAGCACGCTGGGCATCCTCGGACCCGTGGGGTGCCAGCTGGGGGTGCAGAGCCCTGGTGCCATCAGTCTCTCCAGGGCACCCCTGGGTACCCCTGCCTGCTTTTGGGGTCCAAACGGGTCAGAGAGAGCCCAGGGCAGCGCCCAACGCGCCTCCTTGGAGCTGCCTCCTCCCGAGACCTGGTGACATTCCAGAAAGATGCAGCAGGCTTCGCGGAGAGCACTGGAAGCTGTAGAGATTAAATAAATGACTCGTCCCGCTGTCAGCTGCGGAGGCAGGGCCGCGCAGGGGCTCGGCAGAGGTCACCGGGATTAGTCAAACACGGCTCTGTTTTCTTAGCCGTATCAAGGGCTCAAATTGTGGGGAAAATCCAGACCTCCTCGTTAAGCAAACAGAGCCCTCGAGCCGGGAGCTGGTGGTGATGCAGCGGGTCAGGGTGGGAGCCGAGGCGGGCTGGCGGCACCGGGCACGGGGCTGCTGCAGGACCCACGGCCCGTGGGTGTCCCCAGGCTGTGCCACCCCCAGCTCCAGGGCTGGCACTGCCCCCTCCTGCTGCCCCCCGAGGAGTCGGGGCAGGGGCTGGGGTCGGAGCACCCGGCGCTGCGTCACCCCCGGGGGGCTCGGGGAGGTGGTGGGAGGCTGAGACCCCGTCCCCCAGGGAACGGCTCCAAGGCGAACGCCCTGAGCCACGGCGAGATGGTGAGCCTGGACGAAGGCAGCTTCCCCGCCCTGGAGCTCAACAACCGGCGCCTCTCCGTCAAGAACTCCTTCTGCAGGAAGAACGGCATCTACACCCGGTAGGGACCCCCGCCGCAGCCCCCTCCCTGGGCAGGAGGGCGTTCTCAGCCATCATGCCTGTCCCCGTGGTGGGCACTCACCCACAGGCAGCATCCTCGAGGGGTCTTGGCGTGCCCAGGGGCAGCCCCTGGTGGTGTCCCCGAGCCTGCCCTGGGGGTCCCGGGGTCAGGCATGGCCCCGAGGTGGTCCTGCACTGAGCCCCCGCCTGTCCCCAAGGTCCCCACCACGGCCCAGCCCCGGCAGCCTGCACTACTCGGACGAGGACGTGACCAAGTACAACGACCTGATCCCCGCCGAGAGCAGCAGCCTGACCGAGAAACCCTCCGAGGTCTCCGACTCTCAGGTACCCCCCGTGGGGCTGCGCACACGGAGGGGCCGGGGAAATGGGGGCAGAGGGGCTGGGGGCAGGCTGGGCGCTGCTGGGAAGCCCCCCCGTGCCTCACCCCGCTCCCTGCCCGGCACCACGCGGGTCCCGGGGTGCGTTTGGGATCGGCACTGCCAGTCCCGTGCCCCATCCTACATTTACGCAGCGCTTCCCCGTGGCCTCGTGGCACGGCTCCAGCAGGAAGCTGGCACAGCCCCCGGCCCGTGGGCACCGCAGGGGGACGGCACGGGGCCCCCTCCCCGAGGGCAGCGGGCTGGGGACTGTCCTGCTGCCCGGTCGCTGGTGGCAACGGCGGCGGCTCTGCCAGCCCCACAGAATGGCACCTTTGTGTCCTCCCCGAGCAACTGGGCAGCCCTGGCCGGGCAGGAGCCAGCCCCTGGGGAGGCCACGGAGCATCGCCCCTGGGGCCGGATGCTGGGAAGCAGCCGAAAAAGAGGAGGCTGAAGCCTGGGGCAAGGTCCCGGGGATCCCCGCGGCACAGCCCTGTCCCCGAGCAGGAGGGGGGCTGGCCCTGAGCCCCCCTATTCCTCCGCCAGCTTTTTTTTTTCCGCCGTGGTGCAGCAGGATCCCAGCAGGATCCCGCTCCCTCCTGCCTGAGCGGGGATCGAGTGTCTTTTGAGGAGCTGTGAAGAGCGGCGAGAGCTGAAAGCTGGCGCGGCGCTGCTGCCTCCCCGCCGCCCCTCAATGGGCCCTTTGTGCGCGGCCGGGAGAGGCTGAATCCAATTACCGCCAGCGGGACGCAGGGGGGCCGCCCGCCAGCACCCACCGCCCCCCCAAACCCCCAGTCCCCACCGCCCTGGGGGCCCCAAGGGCCACGCGAGCCTTTTGTGCGAGGTTTTTATTCCGCTTTATTTTTGCGGGGAGGTTTTATTTCGCTTTAGCAAAAAGGCAGCACCACCCCCGCCGTGCCGCAGCCCTCGCAGCCCCCAAACCCCCTTGGGGATGCCGGCGCCGGGAATCTCCCCGTTTCTGGGGCCTCACCTCTCTATCCCCCGTCCCTCAGGGCAGCGACAGCGAGTACGAGGTGGACCCAGGCCACCAGAAAGCCCACTCCTTCGTCAACCACTACATCAGCGACCCCACCTACTACAACTCCTGGCGGCGGCAGCAGAAGGGCATCTCGCGGGCGCAGGCGTACAGCTACACCGAGAGCGACTCGGGGGAGCCCGACCACGCGCCCCTCTCCACCAGCACCTCCACGCAGCAGGGCAGCCTCTTCCGCCCCAAAGCCAGCAGGACTCCCACCCCCCAGACCCCCGGCAACCCCCCCAGCCAGCCCGGCACTCTCTACCGCCCGCCCAGCAGCCTGGCCCCTGGCTCCAGAGCCCCCATCGCCGGATTTTCCTCTTTCGTTTGATATTTAAAGAGAAGCGAAAAGAAAGGAGCAAGGAAAAAAAAAATACAAAAAAAAATACAAAAAAAAAAAAGCCCCAAGGAATCGAGAAAAAAGCGACGAGGGGGAGAAGAGGAGGGGGATGGTGAGGGCCCCAGGGCTGGCCACGCTGGGGCTCGCAGGGGGCAAAGCCCCGGCTGCCGTGGGCACAGGCTTGGGCTTTTTCCTTTTCTCGGCAGAACTTGGAGCAGGATGCCGAGTGACTGTGCTGGGCTGGGGGAGCAAACCCCCCCAGCTCGTCTTCTGGCCAAAGCTTTCTGCGTTACAGACTCCTCGGCAGGACTCGGGGCTGGCGGCTCCGCGCCCTGGGAGCTGGGGGGGGGCCCTCGCCGTGCCAAACCCCGGCCCCTCCGCTCGGCGTCCCCCAGGGCCACGGGGCCGGGCGGTGCCACAGAGGATGGGTGACTGCAGGGGGAGAGGGGCTCTGCTTCTTGAAAGCCTCTGGAGCTGAAGCCCCCAGCCCGGATCCTTTGGGGAAGGGGGCAGCTGCTGCGCCAGGAACCATGCGGATAATTAATTCCATGCCCCCCCCCCCCCCCCCCCCCCCCCCCCCCCCGGAGTAAACCCCAGGGGAGCCCCAAGAGGTGCGAGTGGTGCTGACGTCCCCTCGGATTTGCACCCAGGGGCTTCGGAGAGGACTCGGTGGGGGTGATGCAGTGACTGTGCCCCCCCTCTCCCCGCCTTCCTGGGGGCTTGGGGCTGTTTTTATTTTAATTCTCTTTGGAGCAGAGGCCTGTGAGCCCGAGGGGCTCGTGGCTGTGGGCCTGCCCGGGGGGGGCCCCCCGGCCCGGGGTTTGGGGGGGGGGGGGGAGGGTTCTGTGGTCTCTGCATAGCAAAACACCCGCAGTGCCTACCGGCGAGCCGGGCACCAGCCGGCGGGGCCGCGGCGCCCAGGGCGAGCCGAGGGAGGAGATGCCAATAAAGAGCCTGAGGATGAGCCCCTGTCCCCGCTGTCACCCTGCTGCGGCCGCGAAGGAGCTGGCGGGACGTGTCCCTCTGTCCGTCCCCGAGGACTGGAGTTGGTACCTGGGGGAAAAGGGGCCGCTGGAGGGGGGGGGGGGGGCCCCACCAGGCCCCACCCCCTCCCCCCCGTTTCTTGCACCCAGCCCCTGCCACCAGGCGGGGGGGGGGGGGAAATCAGGGTGACACGCTTGGGTGTAATTGCTGGTCACCCCTCCGGCAGCAAGCAATGGGGGTTGGGAGTAAAAGGGCTGAGGGAGGGACTCCCCTGGGACAGGAGAAATGGGGCACGGGGGTGAGCCACGGGTGGGAGCTCCCGTCCCCAGAGCCAGCAGGGCGCAGAGGGCACTGCCGGCAGGTGACACCCGTCCTGCTTTGGAGCTGGCCCGGAGCCCAGGGTGCTGGCACCCCACCCGGTGCAGACATCGATCGGTGCTGGGTGGGCTCCCAAAGCTGCCGGCTGCTCCAGCGAGGACGAGCTGTCGGCAGCCGCCGGCACCGCGCCGGCCTTGATGCAATCCCCGGCTGGCGCTCGGCTGGGGCCTGCGGTCTGCCAAGGGCGAGCACCGCGAGCTTATCGGGGCTGGGCCAGCCAAGGGGGACAGAGGGGAGAAGCCAAAACCCCAAACCGCGGCCGTGTGGCTCCCGAGTGGCACCCGCTCGCTGCCCCGGGGCAGGGACGCGCTGGGGAGGTGTTTCCGTGCCAGAAGCGGGGCTGTGACCCGTAAGCCGAGGCTGAGCTTCGTGATTCATTTGTATTTATTTATTCGAGCTGAAGTGACGTCGGTATGGCCAAGCGGTAACGTTTTCTTCTCCGGGTTAAGCCGAAGGGAGGTGTAATTAGAGCTCAGGGAAATGCTCGGCGAGGTGGAAGAGGAACTGCCCGCAGCCTGGGCTCTCCTTTTCCTCCCAATTCTTCCAGTTCCCTGCCAGCTCCCTGGAGCTGAGCCTCTCCACTTTCCCCTTGCCTTGGGCTGCGGGGACGGGGACGGCTCCTCCTGCATCGCGGGTGATGGGACGGGGCTCAGCGCGTCCTCAGAGCCCCACGTGCCCCCTGCACAGCGCGGATTTGATGCTCTGCCACGTGGAGCTGCTGCCACGGGGATGGCACTGGCCCCACACCAGGGCAGAGGGACAGGAGAGCAGAGCGAGGACAGACCCAGGTCTGCGCCTCCTGCCTGCACCCGAGGGTGCTCAGCACCACCACGCCGCGCACCCCCTGAAGCCATCCCAGGGCACGGGCTGTGCCGGCTGCAGTGGCACCGGGGTTCCCGGGAGGGCACTGGGGTTGTGCGAGCTCCATCCCAGCGCGCTGGGGCCGGGGAAGCATGCTTTCTGGGAATGGAGGAGGAAAACCTGCCCGTGGCAGGCTCCGACCTGCACGCACCCTGCCCCGGCGCTCGCCCAGGCACCTGCGGGTGCCGAGGCGCCGGTGGTGAGCGCACGGCGCAGTCACGCCGGGATGGATAACCACACAACCCCGGGTGAATGGCACGGGGAAGGGGTGAAATCCCATACTTCTGGCACGAGCTGCTGTCTGTGGGGTGCAGGGGGCTGTTGGGGAGGTTTCTAGCCACAGCCAGCGCCAATGCAACCCTGGAGCTGGGGGGATTTGGGGGTGGCTGGGGGCTGTGCCCCACTCCCAGCACCCCGGCTGCCTGCCTGGGGATCCCCACACCCCACTGCAGCTCCAGGGCTTGGGGGAAAGCGCCCGGCGTTCTCAGCAGCATCTCCTGAGCGGCCAAGCCAGCAGCAGCAGCAGCCAGAGCTGGCAGGCGCTGGCTGGGGAGGAGGGGACGGGGCTGCTGGGAAACCCGGGCACATTTTCCCTGGCTTTTCAAAGTGCTTAGCAATTTGTTTATTTATTTATTTATTTAACTCCGCTCTCAAAAGCTGCCGAGAAGCACGAAAAAGAACCAGCGATGGGTTCAGGGAGGGTCGTAGCCACCCAGCCGCCCGAGCCTCCGAGCACCCCGACCCCGCAGCCACCTCCCTGGGGCCACATCCAGCCCCGGGGGCTCTGCAGGGCCGGAGCTGGTGCGGAGAGGAGCAGGGGCCGGCTCTGGCAGGCAGTTTTTCGAGTTGAGTGGGTGCCTGCGCTTCCCAGCCGCAGCTCCGCCAGCCCGGGGGAGCCGTCCCCGGCAGCGCTGTCTCCCCACCAGCCGGCTGATTTTAATTCCTCCTGACTGCGCTGTCTCACCCGGCGCTGCGCTCCCGTGACAGCGTCAGGTGAGGCACCCAGCGCCGGCCACGCAAGGCCTACATCTGCCCTGAGCTGGCCTGGTAGCGCTGATCTGTCAGATAACGAGGCGTGGGGTGGCTTGGGGCAAGCGGGGGGAGCTCCGGGATGGAGCCTCCTCTCCCACATCTACCCCCGACCCCACCCAAAAAAAAGCACATCCAGGGGTGGTGGTTCCCAGGGCGCTGGACTGCAGGCGCAGCGCTTTGCGTCCTGCCTCGGTTTCCCATATGCAAAGCGGGGAAAATAAAATTGGGCAACCAAACCGGCTATGGAAATGGCAGCGCTGCGAACCGAGGCGGCAGCACGGCCCGGGAAGGAGCCCGCAGGAGCAGGCGGGGGGCTCTTGCGGTGGTGCTGGGCACCCAGGGGCTGTGCCCACCACGGTTTGGCCGCGGTGCTCAGCGCAGCGGAGCCTTGGTGCCGTGCCAGCCCCGTGCTTCCGAATCAGCACCGCTCAGCACCGCTGCCATCACAGCACCGGGCACTGCCCGGACCCAGCCGCAGACCTCGGGTTGGTGCCGCCGAGCCCACGCAGCAGGACGGCAGGGCACGGAGCCGCCCCCTGCACGCGGGTTTGTCCTCGCACCGGTGACACCAGCAGCTTCTGTGCCCTGGCACCCTGGTGTCCCAGCACCCGAGCCCCCCCCCCGGGCACGTCGGGCACCTGGAGCCAAGGCCACCCCTTTACACAGCAGCCCAGAGGCGCCAGACGCTTTGGAATATGCGAGAAACGCTGCATTAGGCAGATGCGGGATGATCTCGTGCCTCCCGCCCCTTCTCTCCCACAAAGCTCTCACCTCAGCCTCCCACGGGGGCCGTGCAACCCCCAGCCCCTGCTCTCGGCTCGCCAGGGTGCCCCCACCCCTCGCACCCCCCCCCCAACGCAGCCTGAGGGTCCCACAGCCCCCCTGCACCAGGCCTGGGACCACCGGGGGGGGGACTGGGGCATCCAGGGACAGGGGGAACTGGGGGAACTGGGGGCAGCGGGGGGCAGGAGGGGGGTGGGGGGCACGGCTGCTCCCCAACACTGAGCCCCTTGGCCGCTCAGTCCGACTTAATTAATTCCCTTTATTAATTAGGGTCACTCACACGAGCTCCTCAACCCCAGTCCCTCCGCGGGGGGGGTGCAAGCAGCCCCCACCCACAGCCCGGTCTGGGGGCGCCGACCCTTCGGTCCCCCCCGGGGGGAAGCGCCCTGGGTCCCCGCGCACCCCTGGGTCCCCACCGTGGGGAGCGCAGCCGGGGACCCCCATTATTCCTCCCCCAGCCCCCCCAAAATAGGGCGCGCCCGGCCCCAGGGCTGCCCCCCCCCGGCCCCCTCGGGTTTGAATGGGGGGGGGGGGAGACCTGCCCCATGACGTGGCGCCGCCCTATTGGCCCGGGCGGGGCGATGACATCATGCCCGTGGCGGCGGTAGTGGCGGGGGGGCGGTTTGGCTCCGGCGCGGCTCGGCTCGGCACGGCCGGGAACGGCACCGGGCGGGCACGGCACGGCCATGGGCTGGGAGCGGGGCGCCACCGCTCAGGTAAGGGGGGGGCTGGATCCCTCCCCGGCACGGCTCGGCACGGTTTGGCACGGCACGGCCCGGGAGGAGCTCGCCGGGCCCTGGCTATTGTCCGGGGTGGGGACGAGGCGCGGCGGGACCGGGGCTGGCACCGGGCGGGACCGTTCCGGGCTTGGGCTGGGGCAGTTGGGGCGCTCCCGGGGCCGGCCCCGGTTTGGGGAGGGGGTTCGGGGGGGGGGCGGCGCGGCGCTCATGGGGCGCCGTGAGCGGCTGGGGATGAGGGGGGCGCGGCGCCGGCAGCTCCCCGCTGCCCCCGGTTCCCGGTGCAGATATCGGCCCGCCGAGGGGGGCGCGGAGCCGAGGGGCGCGGGGCCGCCGTGGGTGGGGTCCTCGGAGCCGCCCCTAGCCCAGGTCCGGCACCGGGCCGGGACCGGCGCTGCCGAAGGAGTTAACAGGATGCGGCGCCTCCGGGCCGTGTTTGCCCAGCCCGGGGCACCGGTTCGCCCCGCCCGGGGTGCGCGGCTCCGGCCCCGGGGTGCGCGGTGCCGGGTTCGGGGTGCCAGGGGGTCGGGGTCCTGAGCACATCCCCGCGGCTCGTCCCGGTTGGGTCGGTCCTCCCCGAGCTGGAGCAGCTCCAGCAGCACCCCCGGGCTCGCCAGGACCGGGTGAAGGCGGGTGCTGAGTCAGAGCCACCCAAAATCCCCGTCCCGCTCCTCTTCCTGGCACGGGGGCACGGCTTCCCGGCCTGGCCTCGATCATGCTCCGCATCCCCGGGGAACACGTGCGGGCACCTCGGGGCTCTGCGGGCACCTCGTGAGCCCGCTGCGGCGTGGCACTGGTGCCACCGGAGCTGGGCAGGTTGGCGGAGCCGCATGGCAGGAGCTGGGCGCAGCCTGCGCTGCCCTGGCGTGACCCCGGCCGTCACAGCGCGCCCTACGGATGTTTCCGAGCGCCGAACCCTATAGATCGGGGAGGCTGTTAAAGGGGGGGCAGCATCACTAGCCACCGGGGAGCGAGCAGAGCGTGGGTCTCTGCACCCTGAGCCAGGGCTCGCTCCCCAGCGGGACGCACGGTAAACAGCTCTGTTTTGGCCGCTGCTCCCTCGGAGACCGTGGAGCGAAGCCAGCTGAGGCTGAGCACGAGTTCAGCCAGGTTGGGTGCTGCTGGGTGGGGAGCACGAGGCTGGCCCTAACCCCTAGAGCACGGGGCAGCTGTCACCTCTGTGCCACGGCACGAGGCGACGGTGGCGGGGCACCCCTGTGGCAGCGCCGAGCAGCCCGGGTGCCGGCAGCGTTGTGCTGACCGCGGCCGTCTCTCCCTTTGTTCCCTGGGTTTTTGTTTGAGCGCAGGCAGCAGCCGTGGGGCCCCGAGCTGGCCGGCTGCGGGGTGCCTGCCAGCAGGTAGGGTGCCGGGGCGAGCCGTGGGAAGCCCTGCCTGTTTACTTCCCGTCCAGCCCAGCGAAACCGCAGGAATTCGGAGCCTGGAGGAGGCCGGGAGGTCTGCTCAGCCCCAGTATCCTGTCGGAGCCCGCCAGCCCCTGCTGCGAGACGGAGCGAGGCCAGCGAGGAGATAACCTCTCCCCCCGAAAACGTCCCCTCCGTGCCCTCCGCAGCCGCAGGCCGGTTCGCGGCCCCACGGCAGGAGGATTTACGGTCCTCTGCGTGTTCTGGCCTGTCCTGCCAATAATTACTCGCTGAACTCTGGATAGCTCTCAGTCGTCAGCGCTCCCTGGGGGAATCGCCGCTCCGCTTTTGGCACTGCCGTGCCGGCGCTGGGGCAGCGCCTTCCCCGGGTCAGCTCTGATCTGCGTGCTGATAGCTCCGGCCAGAGCTGAGCTTCTCCTCCCAGCCCGGCGAGCTGGCCCGGGCTCTGACTCTTGCTGCCGGCCGCCTTTCCGCTTCCAGTGGCACTGGGGGCTCCTCCGTGCGTCCCACGGCGGTGCCAGCGGACAGGACCAGACCCGTCACCCGTGCCGGAGCAGAAGCAGTCACCGGGCGCCTCCTCGTCCCACGCCAGCAGGACCGTCTGCCCCCAGGCCCTGGCGAGGCTCGCCGGGGAGCCCGACGCCAGGGTGTGACAGCGGGCTGGTCCCCTCCCGGGACCGGAGGTGGCAGGGCGTGAGCTGCGAAGCGTCTCTGGCAGCCGCCTGCCAGGCAGCGACATCAAAGGGCTGCGCAAGACGGCTGCCTGGGGCGGGGGGCCGGAGTCCCCGGGGAGCTGGGCTGAGCGTTTCCTCCCTGCCCCGGGGCTGCGCGGGGGGCCAGGACCGGTCTGGGGCTGCCCCAGCTCGCGGCAGGCCGGGGAGCATCCTCTGATCTCTGGGCTGCAGGGTGCTGCCCGTGGCGTCGGCGCAGCCGGGGCTTGTTTGGAGCCGGCCGGGCCGGCCGGGAGGGCTCTCCCAGCTCGTGAGCGGGCTGAGCCGGAGGCAGGCTGCGTGGGAACAGGGCTGCAGCGGCGTTTCCCCTGCGTATGCCCGCGCACCGTCCCCTTTCTTGCCCCCTACAGTCCCCAGGAGGTGACTGATGCCGAGTGGGGTGAGATGGGGCGGGGGTGCTGCTGGAAGCTGCCCGTTTGTAGGGGAAATCGGGGACCTGAGGCTCTCGCCCTTTGGAGCTCATGGTCCCAAAAGGGTGAGAAGGCAGGGATGAAGCAGGGCGCGACCTGCCGCTTGGCTTTATTTATCCCTTTTCCCTTCAAACTTGCAGGTCCCGTCCTATCCCCTTCCCCAAAACCCTGCTAGGACTCAGGGCCAGAAGTGGGCAGCGCTGCCCGCCCCGCGGCGCAGCCTCTCGGGTTGTGCAGCAGCCTTCCCCCAAGGTAGCCGGGCGAAGCTGCTCCGCTTTCCTTTGTGAAAGCGTCTGCAACGTGGATGTCACAGGATCCGCTCCGAGCCGGGAGCAGGAGAAAAGGGCTCTGTGTCCCGCTCCCCCCGGGCAGCACGGGGCCGGCGGAGGCGTCTGCTCCCCCGTCGCCTTTTGGAGAGGTTGGGAGCGAAGCGCCGAGGGAGACCTCGGCCACCACGAGAAGGGTTCGTGGGCAGGAGCCTCGAGGGGGGACGCAGCTTGTTGGGAGGCTGACGGTGACGGAGAGCTTCTGGCCGGGGAGGCCGCGCCGGTAACACTCGAACCTCCCGGTGGCCCCTTCACCGAGGCTTGCAAAGTATCTCGCAAATGCTGAACTTGGCCCCGAAATCTAAATACAAGGGAGGGACAGTCCCCAGATGGCCTAAATCAGCAGCACGGTTGCCTGGCCCAGCCGGGGAGCTTGCCGGGAGTGTTTGTTTTATGTAAAACCGAAGGCTGCAGGAATGCTGGCCTGAAAGGAGACCTTGCCGAGGGAAAACGTCTGTGCCACGCACATGCGTTCGGCCCGCATCTGAGCGGGGGGCTGCAGCGAGCTGCCTCCGCATACAAATGTGGGGAGGGAAGGAAGGAGCCCGCCAGCGCTTGATTTGAGGTGGCTGCACCGCATGAGAAGGCGATGGGATGCGGCAGAGCGGCTGCTGCGCCCTGCTTGCACCCTGCCTTGCTCCGGGGGTGTCCCCTTCAAGCCCTCCCCCCGGGCCATCGCAGTCCCGGGAGCCGCCGTGGAGCGTGCCGGGCGTCGTGGGGCTGGGCGAGAAAGGGGCTGGGCGCTGGGACTTTGCACCCGCGTGGGGTCAGAGTCCGTCCTGCCCACACGGGACCGGCTTTGGCTGCGTGGCAGGGGAAAACCGGGCAGCTCTGGGACGTGCTGGGGGGGCGTCTGGCTGAGCGGGTACGTAGCTGGGTTGTGCAGGGACCACGCTTCCAGGCGCTGTCCCCTTCCCTGTGAGCGTCACGGGGCCGTGGTGTCGCCGGCGGTGCCCGAGGGGAGGAAGCAGGAGGCTGCGAGCTCTTCCTCCCCGAGCTCTTCCTCCCGGGCGGCCCCTCCCCGGACCACCTGGGGCTGCCTGGCGCCACGGGAAGCCGGGATGAAGCCGGGATGCGGTGACGTGGTCGCCGTCCTTGTCCCCTCCTGCGGGGCCACAGGGGCTGGGCTGGATGGGGCGGCTGGCGGCACGGGGGACGGAGGTGGCCGTCCTGCTGCCGGGCTGTGGGAAAGAGGAACGGAGAGGCCCTTGGTCATCTCCGCTGTGAATTGTCACCCCTGAGTCACAGCAGTGACGATGAGGTGGCCGCGCATGGGACAGCTCAGAGAGGGTGGGGACAGGAACCTGGCACGCGTGGGCTCAGCGCCGGGGGGCAGCAAGGAGCGGCGTGGGGGGCTTTGGGGTGCTCGGGGGCAGCACCAAGGCTGTGTCCCCATGTCCCCATGTCCCCGTGCTGCCAGGTGCGTGAGGATGCGGGAGCCATCCCCGCTCCCCGCGCTGCTCCCCTCGGCACGCCGCTGGCCCGGCGGTGCCTCCCGGGGGCTCTACGCCCTCCTCGCACACTTCCTGCCGTCTGTTTCCAATTCCTCCTGGCGGCCGCTCCTCCCTGCTTTCTTTCAATTAAAAAAAAAAAAATCCCAGGCATCTTCTCGGCGTGCGGCTCCCAGAGGCTCGAGCGCTGCCGTGCCCCTCTCCGGGGGGCTGGGGCTGCGCGGGGAGGGGGCAGCGGGTGCCCTCGGTGCCCCTCTTTGTGTCTGCCCCCGAGGCGCAGCGGGATCGCTCGGCGTGCGGATCCGGCTGCTGTGAGGGTCTTTTTTGGGGGAGCGGGGAGAGTAGGAGGGCTGTGGGGGGTTGCAGGGCGGGATGTGGCGCTGCTGTCCCCGTCCCTGCTGCGATGCAGAGCCCTGGCAGATCCCCGTGGCCGTGCCGTGTTTGCTGTCCCAGCTCTGTCTCCAAAGCAGCCACAAAGCGCTTTTGTTCAGCCCGGGAGGGGAAGGGAGGCCTGGGCGCGAGTGAGGCTGCAGCACCGGGTGTCCCCCCTCGTGGGTCACCGTGGGACAGGGCGAGGGGACGCTGTGGGGCTGCAGCGTCGTGCTCATGTGGCTCTGGGACCGTCCTGCCTGGGTCTTTCTCCTGCAGCCCCCTTCTGTGACTGCTGTGTGGTTGGGGACTGGCACCGCTCCGCTGTGGGGACAGAGCGGGATGTGGGGCGCTCATGGGGGGTCTGGGGACCTGTCCCTCATGTGGCACAGCCCTGTGTGGAGCATCAGATGCTTCTCCCCAGGGAACCAGAGCCGTTTGCAGGCACGGGGTTGTGTTTTGCAGCCTGGCAGGGTGAGGGCTGGTGGCAGTAGGTCTGTGCCCATCGGTGTCCTCGAAGCCTGACCGCGTCCCTCTCGTCCCCTAGCAGTGACCCGTCCGTGACGCCGGCTGGGAGCCCAGACACGGAGCAGCAGACGTGAGCACCGGCCGGGCCCGCAGGACGCGTGACATCCCCTCGGCCACCCCACCGGGACCATGCCCATCCTCAAGCAGCTCGTCTCCAACTCGGCCCACTCCAAGCGGCGCTCGCGGGCCGACCTGACGGCCGAGATGATCAGCGCGCCGCTGGGGGACTTTCGGCACACCATGCACGTGGGTCGGGCCGGGGACGCCTTCGGGGACACCTCCTTCCTCACCAGCAAGGCCGGGGAGCCGGGGCCGGAGGCGGGCGAGGAGCCGGGAGCCTCCAAACCCAGCCTCCTGTCCCGCCGCTTCCGCAGCAGCAAGCGCTCGCAGTCGGTGACGCGGGGTGACCGGCGGGACATGCTGGGCTCTCTGCGGGACTCGGCGCTCTTCGTGAAGAACGCCGTGTCCCTGCCCCAGCTCAACGAGAAGGAGGTGGACAGGAGCGCGGGGCAGCTGCCCAAGAGCCTCTCCTCCAGCCCCGTCAAGAAGCTGCCGGAGGAGATGAGCCCCGAAGAGCAGCAGCGCCTCAACGGGGCGGCCGCCGGGCCTCTGAGCCCCAGCTTGGACGAGCGCGACTTCGGGGACATCACGGAGCTGCCCGTCGTGGTGGCCAAGAGCGGGGCGGGCATGAAGCACGCCGAGTCCATCATGTCCTTCCACATCGACCTGGGGCCCTCCATGCTCGGGGACGTCCTGAGCATCATGGATAAGGAGCAGTGGGAGCAGGACGAAGACCCCGAGGCGGAGGAGGTGGGAGCTGCCCTGCCCGGCTCCCCGGTGGCCTCGCAGAGCCAGAGCCCGTCCCGCAGCGCCGGTGGCCGCGGCCCCAGGGACAGCAGTTCGGCGTCCAGCTGTGCCTCAGGGCCGGAGGAGCGCAGCCCCCTCCCGGGGGCACAGAGCCAGCGGGGCCCCCCGAAGCGCCCCGACAAGGAGTTCTCGTTCGCTGACGACGACGACGACGAGATCAGGGTATAAGGCGGGCGGCCGAGCCAAGGGGTCTGGTTCTCATTTGCGGTTGCTTGGACACGGGGACGGAGAACCCGATGCTGGAATCGACGGCACCGGGGAAGACTTAACTCCTCGCCCCTTCCCTCTCCCCTCCCGGCGGGCCGGTGCCCGTCCCGGTGCCTGTCCCGGGGTGGACGTGCGGCAGCAGGACAGCGCTCGCTCCCGGGGCTCCCCGCTGGCTCTCCGCCCCCAGGAAACCTCCAGCACGGCCCGGGAGAGGGAAGCAGACTCGATCTTGGTTCTTTCCATTGGACTTCGGATGCTAGCGCGTTCCCCCCCCCGCCTATGTAAAGCAATAGGATCAAACAAGATGAGGCTTCGAAGCTGTAGCCCCTCTAGTAATATATGTATTATTTTTTTCTGCCGTACAGTTTTTACTGCTCTCTGATTTGTACCTAACTTTCTTTACTCCTGCTTTTGTTTTTTTTTAACGGAGGGGAAATTTCCTAGGAGGAAGGACTTGGCTCTGGAGCTCGGAGCTCGGCACCATGCGGAGGGCTGCAGGACCGCAGGCAGCTCCGGCTCCTGGCTTTCTTTGGGACTTCGTGCAGTCCGAGAGCCTCCGGCCTCGTGCTGCGGTGGGGACTTGCTCCCCACCCTTCTGATGGAGGGATCCATCCCAGCGTTTCCGTGGCCAGCCACCCTCCACGCTCCCGGTTGTGCTGGGGACACCAGTGCCTGTCCCCATGGGAGGGGTGCCCAGGACCCCCCCGGGCCGGGCTGAGCCCTCATGCGGGTGGCCACAGCCCCGGGGCCGGTCTGGCTGGTGGCAGGCGGGTGGAAGAGGAGGGTTTTATACCGTGTATGTAAAAAATGCGGAGAATAAAAGGAAATTGTAGTGACAGCAGTGGCCTGAGTCCCTGGAGGGGGGTGGTGTGGTGGTGGGGTTGCGTTCCGCACAAGGTTTGGTGCGGGGATGGGGTTTCTCCATCCTGCTGCCACCCCCAGACCCTGTCCTGCCTCCTCCGTCCTTGCTGCAGCCCCGGCCACACGGGAGCTGTGCCAGCCCGGCCTCCTCTCGGTGCCCGTGGCCGTGCTTTATCTGCCCATCGCAGCGGGGGAAGCGGCAAGCTCCTGCCGGCCGGATCTGGCTCTGGGCTGTGCCCCTCCGGCCAGGCCGGCTCCTGCCAAGGGGCGGCAGTGCCAAGCTGCCTCTCTCCTCCCGCAGCCTGCCCGATTCGAGCCAGGGAGGGAGGAAAAGTGATGGTGGGGAAACTGTCCTGCTCCTGCGGGCTGCAGGTGTCCTCGGTGCCCTGCTCCGAGCCCCGCGGAGTCGCCGCTGCCAGCCCCTGTGTGGGTGGATGGAGGGGCTGAATCCAGCTCGGGGGGGGGGGGGGGGGTCCCCATCCCACAGCAGGATTTCTGTGGGTGAGCAGGGCTCTGCCAGCACCGGGGCTGCTTTCCCTGCCCTGTGCCACTGGCACGGATGGGGACAGCAGCCCCAGAGCACTTGGGCTCCCCGGGACCTGCCCAAGGGATCACCCTGCGGGGACAGGCGGGCGCTGCTGGTGGCAGCGGGCGCTGCGCTGCAGTGGGGACACAAAGGGGTCCTGTGGGTGAGCCAGCGCCGATAACAATGCTCCGCGGCGTGGGACATTGGGCTATTGTCCGGGCTGGGGAGAACAACAGCAGCTGCAGCTGGCTGCCCGGCCAGCGGCCGCTCTGAGCTCACCGGGGTGCCTCTGCCCCGTTCCCCATGCCTTTGTGCCGCCCCCATCCTGCTCCGTGGTGCTGGGGTCGCTGCACCCTGCCCTGAGCATCCCTCCCGAGCCGATGGGTGCTGGTCCCTGCCCGCTGGGAGGTCAGGGGGAAGCCGACTCCTGCCGTCCCTTGCCGATGCTCCGACGTGAAGCAGCGAGCAGGAAGGTCTGTGGGGTCTGTGCCCCTTCCCGCAGGGCGCTGTGCAGAGGGGGAGCCGCGAGGGCGGCCGTGCTGCCATCACGCAGCCATCACCATCGCCGTGACGCCTGTCGGCTCCAGCCTCCCGCTCGGCAGCACCGCGCTGCCACGAGCCGACGGGGCAGAAAACGGGCACAGCGCCGCGGGACGCGGCCCCGCTCACCGGGACGGGGCGGCAGCACCGGTGTGGGGCCAGCACCGGGGGGCTTAGGGCTAGCGGGGAGTAACCCCAGCACCACGGCCGTGCCAGCAAGCCTTGGCCGGGGGGAATGCGGCCAGCACAACCGGGGGGTGCTGGGGGTGCACGGTGCGAGGCCACGGCCCCGCCGGCAGCGCTCGGCAGGCGGGGAGGCACTGGTCCAGTGCGTTTATCGCTGGTGACAGAATGGGAGCAGGTCTCCGTCCCCGATGTGTCAGGCCCTGTCGCTCCGGGCGCATGATGGGGACGTGTGATGGAGGAGGGCCGGGGTGAGGGGTGATGCCTGGCACCGGGGGGGGGCTGCTCGGGGTGCCCCCGGTGTGTGGCCCAGCACCGGGGCTGTGTCCCACGCGTGCTGCTGCAGCCTGGCCAGCCTGCAAGCCCCCGGGGGGGCTGAAGGGGTTCTCATGGGGGTGCGAGGTGTGAGCTGGGTGTCCCCACTGGGAGCTTGGGGACATGGCTCTGTCCTGATGGCACTGCAAAGAGGGACTGGGGCCGGTGCCGCTCTGCATCACCAGCAACGCTCAGAGCACTCGGGGAGCAACCAAAATCCTCGGTTTCGGCTCCTTGCTGAGCAGAAAGCCCAGGGTGAGGGGTTAGCCCCCTGGGATGAGGGGTTCACCCCTTGGCCGGCCCCAGCAGAGCCCGCTGAGGGTCGGGGGCCGCCGGCCAGCTGCTCTCGGTGCAGATCCGGGTGGAGAAGAAGCAAATGTCAGCACCGAGAGGCAGTGACGGGCTGCAAGTGGCTGGTGCTGAGCTCCCCGCAGCTGGGCTGCGGCACCAGGCAATCCCAGCTGCAAATTGAGATCAGATGCAGGCGGCTTCTCCCTCTAAATGCAGGGCGAGGGCTCCTGCTCAGGCTGGGTTTGCTCTGCTTTGGGAGGAGGAGGAGGAAGGAGGAGGAGGAAGCAGGAGGTTTCTGGGTGCTGCTGGGGCCCAGGTTGGGTGCTGTGACTGTGCTCCTTCGGGAGGCCTTGAGGTGCCTCTGGCTGGAGCCATGCAGGAGCTGGTGGCAGGCGTGGAGAGGCTCAGGTTCCACTTGGAGGCTGATGTGGAGCAGCAGAGAGGAGCCCAGCTCCTGCCCCTCCCGGGTATGTCCAGAAAGTCGGGGGACAGGGTCCTGGGGCAGCCTTGGGGGGCAGCAGGGGTGCAGGAGGGGTAAGGAGAGCCCCAGCTGGAGCTCCCTGCTCTGCTGCACCCACCGCAGTGCCTGGGTCCCCCTCGGGTGGCTCCAAGCACTGCCCCCCAATATCATGGGGGTCCCGTTGCTGGGGTCTGTGGGTGAGGCTCTCCTTGCTCCCCTTTCCCTGCAAAGCCGTCTGCGAGCTCTTCACCTGGGGGCTGTGCACCAGGGCTGAGTGCTGGGGACGGGACCGGTGCCAATTTGCGAGATTTTGGGGACATCAGGGAGACGGTGCCCCCCCTTCTTCTCTGTCACCTCCCCAGCAGCCTTCTCCATGGCCCTATACCCCCCCAAGGCGGGCAGCTGGGGGCACGAAGGCCTAACTCTGCCCAGAGCCCACCACCAAAACCCTTCGGAGCAGCGCTGCCGCCCCCGCTGCACCCAGGGGAGGGCTGGGGAGGGTCCGGGTGCCCCGTGCCCGGCCCGTCAGTGACCCCCCGGTGGGTGTCGGGGGGCCGCAGGCACGCAATGCCCGTCCCGGCACACGGGCACGGAGCGGGCAGTGGTGTGCAAGCACTGGGTGCGCGGGCTGTGCAAGAAGGGCGACGGCTGCGGCTTCCTGCACGGCTACGACGTGACCAAGATGCCCGAGTGCTACTCCCACGCCAAGCTCGGTAAGTGCCCGACTGGGGGTCCTGGGGTTGTTTTCCCCCCCCCCCCCGCAGCCCACCCTGTGTCCTTCAGGCCTGGCGCTGTCGCCTGATGCCACCTCCTGTCTGTGGGGAGAAGCGCCACTGCCACTCGCCTGGGGACACAAGCCCCCAGGCCAATCCTTTGTGCCCCACAGCAGCTGGGTTTGTCCCACCCTGTGGTCTTTTTGTGATATTTTTCCTTGCGTTTGGCTTGGGGGAGCCTCGTCCCATCTTCTCCCCCCCTTTACTCCCCCAGGCGAGTGCAGCAACAAGGACTGTCCCTTCCTGCACACCCACGCCACGGCAGACAGCGGGGCCTGCCCCTGGTACGACCGAGGCTTCTGCAGGCATGGTGAGGGCCCGAAAAATGGGACACGCACCGGGGTTAACGGGGGCTGCCCGTGTTCCCCACCGCTGGGGGGTGGGAGCCCGCACCCCGCTGCTGGCCCTGCCTCCCCCGAGGGGATGGAGCCAGAGCTGGGTGAACTGGGGTGGGTGGGTGGGCTGGGGGGTGGCAGCGGGTGCCCGGCAGGGGTTTGGGTGCAGCACCATGTCCCCGCTGATGGGAAGCTCTCCCGTGTGTGGCAGGACCCTCGTGCAAGTACAAACACACGCGGAGGGTGATGTGTGCCAACTACCTCGTCGGCTTCTGCCCAGAAGGACCCAAATGCAAATTCATGCAGTACGTACGGCGGGGGACGGAGGGGAGCTTGGCCTGTGGACGGCTAGGGGACGGTTCCCTGCCCGAGGCTGTGGCCCTCGTGGTGTCTGGATCAAGGACGAGGGTGCACTGAGGCTTCGTCCAAATTAAATGAACCCCTCTGGTCTCTCCTCACTGCCAGCCTGAGCTGGTGACGGCAGGGGACGGCCCCAGTCCCTGTGGGGACACCTGCACACTGTGGTCTAGGCCCCTGGGACAGCACTGGGAGGCATTGGGGGGGTGCAGGGGGTGCCTCTTGCCATGTCCTGGGGGTAACGGCCTGTCCTTGTGTTCCCCTCCAGCCTCAAGGCCGGGCCGACGACTCGCAGCGCAGATCCAGCCAAGGTGACGCAGGGAGGGTGCCGTGCGGACCCCCCTCGAGCTGAAGCCCTCTCGTCTGTGTCCCCGCTTCAGCGCTCTTGTAGGAGCCAGGGGACTGAGGTGTGTGACTGCCTCGTGTCCCCCCAGGGAGCCGAGTGTCCTCGGGAGCTGGCGTGGCTGGCACCCACTGCCAGCGGAGAGAGCAGCCCTGAGGACAGGCCACCTGCGGGACCCCCGCTGCTGGCCGCTGGCACCGCGCAGCGCAGGGACACCAGCAGCGTCCCCCCCAGCCTGCAGGGGCTGCTAGAACCAGGCACCTGCTTCAAGGTGGGTGGTTTGGGGGCTGGGAGCCCTGGGTGTGGTGATCCCACCTCTGTGGGAAGGTGAAGCACCGTGGGGGCTCTGAAAATGGCTCTCTGAATCGGGATGCGCTCTCTTTTTGGGCTGGGCTTTTTGGCCTGTGAGGCTGTCCTCACACAGGGGATCCCTGGCCGGGAAGGAGGGCTGGAATAATCACACCCCAAGTGATGCTGGGGAGAAGAAACTTCAAGTGCTTGGCACGCAGCAGAGCAGCCCTGGAGAGCAGTGACCCCCCATCTCTCTGGGGCAGGGGGTTGTTACAGGGAGAGGTCTTGGGCTGCTTCTTGTAGGCAAGAGCTGCGCCAGCTGAGGCTCCATTAACCCACTCCCTTGGAAATGCTCGGACAAAAGCACGTGGTAAAACAGCCCAGAGATGGTCTAGCACCAACTTGATGGCTGTCTCTCTTTGTTCCCTCCCCAGTGTGGACAGAAAGGTCACTACGCCAGCAAGTGTAGGAAGAATCAGCTGGAAATCCTGCTGGGAAAATGACTTGAGTGCTCCTGCGAGGAGAGGGGAAGGAGGCCACAGGACAGCACGATGGAGCCAGAGAGACTCCCAGTAGGACAGCTGCTGGACTAGAAAAGCCAGTTGGTTTTGCTCGGCACTCGCTCTCACAGCTCTGCACAAGGAGGGATCACAGCGTCCTTAATGCAGCTGGAATTGCACCCTTCACCGTCCCACCGGTGGTCACCGCCTGCTCCCTCCTGTGCAGCTGCGTTTGGATGGGGGCAGCGGGGAGGGGGCACGAGGAAATTCAAAGCCCACAGGTTTGAGGGGTGTGGGAACAGCTTGTGCCGGAGTCCTGGGCAGAGGACGGTGTGGGTGTGCTGCTCCCCTGTGAAGGGGGGGGTGAGAAACACAATGTGGGAAACACGGGGGGCTCAGCAGCAAAGGAAAATGCACCCAGGCTTTTATTGCTGGTAAGGGGAGTTCTTGGTGAAACACCTCTGACACAATACTTCTGCACCTCACTTGGAATAAAGAGTTCATCTTTTTGTTGCCTTTTTTTTTTACCCTTCATGCCTGTAACATGACCAATGCTGCTTTTCCAGGCATGTTCGGTGATGGCAGGCTACAACTAGCACTCTCATAACTGTCCTCGTTTGTCTGATGTCAGTTTGCCCTTTGGGCACAACAGCTAATCCAATGGATTTTCTTCCTCCAGAAATAGGGCACTGTGTTCTCAGTGCTGCTGCTTTAAAGCCTCCACAGAGCTCCTTCCTGTGGCTGTTTTGGTGTCCGGGCAGTCCCAGGGGTGCTGTGCTGCTGGTGGAGCTGGGGCCCCTTTGTGGAGCAGCTCTGCAGGGACCCCCCCTTCCCCTGGGGGTGGTAGCAAAGCAAACAATCTTGTTGTGGAGAGGGGTGAGTAAAAGCTGGGCAGGGCTGGGCACAGCTCTGCTAACTTAAGGGAATGATTATCCCTCTCTGCCACAATCAATCCTATAATTTATTGCTAATTCACTGTAACGTGTAGATCGATCTATGCTAACAGCCTACGTCAGGGAACCGTCCTGTCCCTGACCTATCCAGCAAGAGACCCAAGCAGCTGCAAACTACAGGAGCTCTCCTGCACACACCTCTGAGGAGCTGCCCTCATGCTTTGTCTTTCAGTACTGAGCACTGCCTGACCCGCAGAGCAGTGACTGGGGGCTGTCAGCATCGCCCCTCTGCCTGCCGGGGGTAGCTGAAAAGCAGCAAGGAGTGACGAGCTGCCTCTGCCAGGAAGGGGGCCCCTGCTGGGTTCAGCCCCTGCTGGGACGGCGGTCCAGAGAGCTTGTGCTGACTCCGTCAAATAGTTGTGATTGTTCCCTGGTTGCTGTTCCAGCTTCTTCAGTGGTACTTACGCCAGCGATTGCACTCTAGCAAAACAGAGGGGGAAGGGAAGAGAAAAAAACTGTTAGCACGCTGCTCTGCTCAGTGTGACGCGGTACTTTGCCCAGCAGGGATGAGCAGGAGTCTGACTACAGCTGTCTCTGTTTATGGGAGCAAGCCCTGGTGGGGAAACCACCCAACCACCACGTAAATCCCTCGTGGCATTTCGGAGTAAATCCAGGGAAGGGGTTGTGTCCGGTGCTGCAACATCTCCCTCTGCTCTGTGCAGGTTTAAGGAGTGCTCCCGACTGTTTCTGGCTCTCTCCAGGGGGAAGCTGTAGATCAGTAACTGTTACCACCACCTTCATTAACCACGTTCCTCTGCCTACCTAAGCCCATTCAGAATGCTGTTCCCTGAGCTCTGGTATTACTTTTAACTGTGGAGTATTTAAATGACTTCAGAGCTTGAAACCACACGAGGAGCAAACAGACTTAGCACCTGCTGCAAAAGGGGGAATTGGTGAAATAAGACATCGAGAAGGAGCTCTTACTGATGTGCTGATAGCTCCAGCCGTAGCTGAGGATGCAGTACCCAGCCAGGAGCATGGAGACCCCAGCTGCTCCGCCCTTTTTCACGTTGATGTATTTGTTGCAGTAACTGTTCCATGCTGTTGGAATAAAAATGCAAGGGTCAAACCAGGTACCGGTCACATAAATTTCACTGGTTTCCATAAACCTTCCCAAAACCCGATGGTTGGATCGATTATTTCTTTATAGACTGCCCCCCTGGGCCAGGCTGCAGCAGCATGGTAGCAGATAAACCAGGTAAGTGGGACAACTCTGCCCCAAGAGCCGGGAACTTAGCCTCACCTTTCTGCACGCCTCCAAGCAGCCCCCGGGGAGAGAAGTCACGGGTGGCCAGCCACGCGGGCAGCTCCCCCAGCCTGACATCCATCAGGCGCCTTTCTGCGAGGGGCCCTGTGAAACGAGAAGGCAGAGCAGTCAGGGGAGGGAAGCGGGGCCAACGCGGGGTGTGACCACGTTTGCTGGACCGGGTGGTGAGCGCTGAGCTGCTGTACAGCGTGGCTCCCAGGGACTTGGCTTTGAGAGCGCTCAGAAAAGAAGAGCGATTCTCTCTCCCACAGAGTCAGCAGGCTCCACCAGCCCAAACACGCGAGAGCCCACCTTAAACTGCCGGTTTTCCAGGCTGGGAAGGTTGCACAGGTTGCTCCTGGCACCCTTTCAGGTCTAAGCCCAGCAGCTCAGCGTTTCCTCCCCCTTCCTCTCCCATTCCCACCTGACGGTTTAGCCCGGCAGCGTGGCAGCAGAACGGTCGGTGTCTCGCATTACCTTGGTGTCCTTCTGAGAAGCTGCCCTGCGGGGGCTTGGCCGTCACCCCCCGGTCTCCCTGCGTGGGCTTCTCTGCAAACAGGCTCAGCGCGGGGTAACCGGGGCTCAGCTCCGGAAACCACTCCAAGCCCACGGCACCTGCCCCCGCGCTCCCGCCAGCGGCCCGGGAGGGACAGATGGGCTGGCGCTGGGAGGTGCTGGGCGAGAACGGGTGTGGAGCCGGCGGGGGGTCCCGCCGTGCGGCCCCGAGGGGCTCGGTAACGCCAGCCGTCTGCCGCTCGCGGTCACCGGGCTCCGGTGTGCCCGTGAGCTCGGTTTTGGCCGTCCCTTCCCCGCGAGCGCCGTGCTGCTCGGCTGGCAGATGGCGGCTGTTGGAGGGCGAAGCAGACCGGGGGGCTCCGTGCCTCTGCCCCTCTCCGGTCCCGGTCCTCGCCGTTCCCCGCTGCGGGAGGAGCTCACCGGGGCTCGGTCTGCGGCCGGCTCCGCGCACCGTGCGTGCTTCACCCGTGCTGGGAGCTCCGCGCCCGGCAGCCTCCGGGACAGCGGCCCCGGGAGCGGCTCGCTGCGGGCCGGGGCTGGCCGCGGGCCTCGTGCCGGTACCGGGGCTGGGCCCTGTCCCGGGGCCGGGCCGCTCGCGGAGCACCACGGCGCGGTGCTTCTCGATGGCGACTTTCGGCCCTCGGCGCAGCTTCGCGGCGGCGGCCGCGGCCTCCTCGGGACGGAGATCGAGGCTCCGGGCCACCTCCGCCTCGGTCCCGGTCGCCGTTTCCCCCCGCAGGCCCGGCGCGGCCTTGCAGTGCGGGAGATGAGCGCGGAGCCTCCGGAAGGGCCGCTGGCAGTACGGGCACCGCTGCGGCCCGCCCGGCCCCTCCGCCATTCCCGGTACCGGGCCGCTTTCCCGTCAGGCACCGCCGCGGCCACCCCTAGCGACGGATTACCGGGGCCGGTTGGGGACCTCAGCGGCGCGCGGCGCGCATGCGCAGTGACGTTAAACGGGCGGGGGCAAGGGCGGGGGCGGTGCGGGCGGCGCGCATGCGCAGCGGGGCGGGGAGGCCGGAAGCGGGAGCGGGGCCGGGCGGCGGGGCAGGCACCGGGCGCTGCCCGCCATGAGCTGCCGGCAGCCGCTGCCCAGCGAGCGCGGGGCGAGGCAGAGGTGGGCCGGGGGGGTGGGGGGGCTGGGTGGGACCGGTAAGGCCCGGGGGGTGGGTAACCGGGGGGCCTCCGGGGCTCGGTGCGGCCTGGCTGGGTGTTGGGGCCTGGTTGTGGGCGGGGGGCGGCCGGCGGCTGAGCTCGGTGCAGGCCGCGGGGGGTGGGAGGCGGAGGGGGAGGGGGCGGCGGCGGCTGTCCACGGGGAGGGCGAGAAGGAGGCGGCCGGGGGCTGGTGGAGGGCCCCGGTGGGACCGGCCCGGGGCCGTTTGGGTGCCCTGGGGCTGCGCCACCGGGAGCCCCGGTGCTGTGCGCGCTGAGGGCCTCACGGCTCTGCGGTGTTTGTACGGGGGGAGAGGAAACAACCAACCAACCAACCAAAAACACAACAAAAATAACAAAAAAAAAACCGTGCGTTGCCACCGGGGGACGGCGGCCCGGGGGGTTCCGGGCTTCTGTGCCGTGAGGCGGGGCTGATGTCACAAGGCGGGGGGGGGGGGGTCTCCCGGGGGGGTTCTCCGGCAGCTTCGGAGCGAAATCTGCGTTAAAAACAACCCTGCCAGGATTTGGGTGCGGATGCCGTCAAATGGGGACGCTAAAGAAAATCATCAGAGGCGTTAATTGTGGGTGGACGTGGCCGAGATGAGGGTCACCGGGTGGCTACCGGGATGCCGCCGCGCCTCCCGCTGCTCTCCCCGGCCTGTCAGGGGGTGGTCGCGGCCCCAGCTTGTTCTGGGGTCTGGCTGAATACCGGCAGCACTGCGAGGCTGAGAACGGTCGAGCGTTTATTGAGAAGGATGGATTTAGAAAGAGAGATTTAGAAAGGTTTTATTGGCAGGGCCCTGTCCCGGAAAACGATGTGACAGCATCAGCCTGGCTGCGCTGGGAGAAGAGCGACAATTTCGTCTGTTCTCTACAATATTTTCCTCTGTTCTCCATAATCTACAGCTAAAAAAGGGATACGACTTCACACCAGCCCAGAAGTTTAAACATCATCCTCACGAATTTACCAGATTTTCTTGCTTTTTGGCCCTGAGAGGCCAAAATAGGTGGTAGATCAGGAGACTGCTAATGCGTTCTTCTTCTTTTTCCCTGATTTTTTCCTCAGGAAGAGGAGGCGCAACGGCAATGAAGATGACAGCCACGTTCCCCAGACAAAACGTAACACCAGGAACACCGTCCTTCAGGACTCGTGGGACACCGAGGTGAGAGCCTTCTGGGGCAGGTTGGGTTTCCTTTCGTGCGGGCTTTACGTAATGGTTGCAATATTCTTTGAAATTGTTTTCAGAGAGAGCAGTTGATGAAAAGCCGTATTTTGGCTCTGTGTATGTGAGGCCAGCTCTGTTAGGTACTTCAGAGTCTGAAACCTGTAAGGTGCAGTTTAGAAACCGGCACGTTTTCCACTGAAACTACACCAAAACTTTCTGTTGATGTATTTCAAATACCGATGTGTAAATCCCAAAGATACCAAAAAAAAAACCCACGTTTGCTGTCTGAAACGAGATGCAGCGCGTCCAGCACCACGCAGGTGACTGGGGAGGGTTACAGGTGCCTGTGGTCACTTTGCCTGGCTGCCTGCCCTTCCAGCTGGGCACTTCTAGTAACGCGTTTGTTGTGGTGGGAAGGCAAACAGCATTTCTAGGGGTGTGATGTGCAGGGGGCCCCTGGCAAGCGGTGGCGCTTACGTGATTTTTTAAAAACAGCTCTGGGAGAGCCTGGCAGTTGACTCGCTCACTTGCAGCTGAAATGCTTGACCTCAGACTCTGTTTCTACCTGGGTTTGCCCGGGTTTATTTCTAGATGTGGGATAAGCTGTCTCCTGTTGTCTCATCGCTCACGTGGCAGGTGTTCCAGGGTGGTTTGCTAGCATCTGAGATATTTTTTTTAAAAAAAAAGCTGATTTCCAATCTGCCACCAGATTTCCTGAGCTGTTGCCTGTGTTAATCATCCGAACGTTCACTGTGTGCGTTCCTCATTAGCAACGTGGTTCTGTTGCACAGCGTTCACGGAGAAGGGCCTGCAGCGCGGGGGCTGCCTCCTCGCTCGTGTCTCTGGAAGTTAATGAAATCTAACTTTTTTTTTTAAAATAGCCTTGTTTTCCCTGCAGCCCTCTCACTCCGAAGACGGGCTGCAGTGAGCAATTCCACCACGCTGCTGTTGCGTTGAGCCACGAAGCGTGCTCTGGCTGCACAAAACGTGTTGTGTAACCGAGCAACCTATCTTTTACCACGCGCTAACGCCTTCGAACGCACACTCTAAAAGGACGCGGGGCTCTGTACCCCCCGTTCCTTTCGTGCGGGAGGCTTTTACCCACCCTTTACCAGCGCTGATGTGATAGCGGCAGCCGCCGGGGTGTTTGTCACAAAGAAAGTCACCGATGAAAGGCGTTCCTGGTACCTGCTCTGCTGTTCTTCCGGCAGTCGGGCGTGCTGGGATGAGGCTCCCTCTGCTCCCTGGGTATAACGGGCAGAGCCGGGAGCGGCCGCCTGACGCTGAACCACTTGTCCAACAGGTTAAACGCCTGGTGTAGAGTAGTTAATGGCTAAACGAGCTTTGTGGCGGGAGGAGGAAGAATTTAGTGTGGAACAAGGGAGTGAAGTGGGAGGCACGAAATTAAGACCAGCAGGAAAACCCTCGATGGTGAGTGGCAGAAGCACCTTCGCTTGTTGTGAACACTTGGACGTTTGACTGGGCAAAGCTGCTAAGACGCAGAAATGGGAATAGCTTTGTGTTGGCCACACGAGCGGGCGGCCTTGGCTCTGTCCTTAACCCCTGTTTGGTTTGGGGTGCTGCAAGCGAACAGCATGGTGCGAGCTGCCTGCCCCGCCACCGACAAAGCAGAGCGGAGTTAAACTGCTGAAGCTAACATTAAGACCCCTGCTTCGTGCATGCCCTCGCGTTGTGGAGGTATGTTTTAACACATTAAACCCCGACGTGCAGGCAAGGAGAACTCGGTGCTGCTGAGGCGGAGGAATGCACCTGCTGGGCAAAAATCAGCGTTCCCTTCCTCAAGGGAACAAAATTCACAGTGTCATCTACTGATGAGCTGAGCTGTTCTGTGTTTCGCTTGTTTTCTTGCGGTGTTGAGTCACTGAACTGAGCGTGTCCAGAAATTGGAGCTGTGAGATCAGGCTGGTGTTATTCCAGCGTTTCTTTGAGGACTTCCTGTGCCGAGCGCAGAAATTCTTGTGCTTATAGCGCACAAGTGCTTCCGGCTGATGGCTCTTGGAGCTGTTGGCCGTTTGTAACACTTGTACGCAGTTTCCTATTACTTTGCAGCCTACAAAGGGAGCTCTTGCCCGTTAAAAACCCCAACCAGCTGTAGGAGAGAAGCTAGGAGAGAGAGAGTGTGTTGGGGGAGAGCAATGTGTAACTTCAAAGGATGTGTGCAGGGAGGATTGCTTTCCTCTGAGGGCACACGTGCACCTGCGTTGTGTTAAACCTTGGCTAAAGGTCCCCATTCCTTTTGCCTCCCTTCAGCTGAAAGGTGACAGTTCTCTTCTTGCAGAGCGTGGTTTGCTTGGGAACGTACCCTCAGTATGAAAATCAGGCGGACGTACCACGGAACCTGACCTTGGCTTACGGCAGGATCTCTTTATTTTTGTCTTACGCTTCGTAGCTGGCAGTAAGGTGAAAGGAATTTTTTATTTCAGTGGCAGTTCACGTGCGGGTTGTTCGGGGGTGTTATCCCTCAGTCCCTCACTTCAGGGACGTGCAGTTCCTGCTGTTCCTGGAACAAACCCCTCCTGGGTGACACGGGAAGCCTCTGCTTCGCGGTTCACTCTGTGAACCTACGGCTGCAGTGGACGTTAAACATTAGCCAAGCAGAGCGTTTCATTCCCTGTCAGCCTCTCCCCCATCTTCTCCACTTACCAGAGGGTAGCTTTCTGGTCCCCGCGGGTGCTCACCTGTAAACTTAGCAAAAGCTCTTCCTGCTCCTGTCGTCTGCCAGCCTGTCCGTGAGTTGGGCAGAGCTGGGGGTCCTCAGAGGCGCTGCAGCCTGCGGAATCACTTGGCTCTGCTTTTCCCTGGCAGGGAAGGCAGTCTGCGGCGTCCTGGCTAACTCTTTTCCTTCCTGAGTAACTTTCCTCTGCAAAACCTCATTTCCTGTGATTCCTCCTCGTTAGCCTGCCTGATGGCAGGGTTCTGCAGAGCCTACCAGTACTGCTCCTCCCTCCGTGGAGGCTGCCGACGCAGGGTAGCGGTCGCTCCTCTCGGATCAGTGTTTGTGTAGCGCTGCAGCTGTGCCTCTCTACAGACATTGCCACGGCGAGGAAGGGCTGCTCTAAATTCTGATTAAACCCAGCTCATTTATTTGTTCAACTCACCTGGAGAGCAGCGGGACCTGAGCTGTTCCTTAAGCTCCTGTCATGAGTGATCGAGACGCTGCATCACAGCTCAGCAGGTGAATTCCGTTGAACAGTTTTCCCACAAATGTCCCAGTAAAACTTCTGTAACTGCAATGCTGAAGAGGGGCTGGCGAGTCCGGTGAACCCTGAGATGCCCTTTTGGTATTTGCGGCGCTCGTAAACTTGCGTAGGGCCGCTTTCCTTAGCCCTTTTTGCTTAAAGCTTTGTTGCATTGTGTAGATGCTTGTCGTTGCTGACATGATGACTTTAAGGCTTCTTTTTTTGTCTAATTGTAGTCCAAATGCGTAACAGAATGTGCACCACAGCCTGGGGAAATGGTAGGTCCATGACGTGGTTTGGGCAATGAACGGGCTTCACGTGCTAGTGAATTTTTGCATTAGAGAAATGGAAATAAAGAGGGTCCGACGGATCTACCAACAGCCTTAGGTGTAGGAAGCACGTCCCAGGACACAATCTCCGCTTAAAAAATCAAAATAAAATCAGACATGCATAAAATAATCATTACTAACAGCTCGAAAATGTTTGTTCTGTTAAGATGTGATGCTTCAGTACTAAGTAACAAATACTAGCTTCTCACTTTGATCTTTACCTTGATTTTCAGAAGGTGGCTGTAACGAAAAACAGTAAGGAACACAGACTAAAAGGAAACAAAGTGTCCTGTGCGGTGGGTTTCTCTCCAAGGCTGCTGTGACTTGTTAAGCCTAACAGCATCGCATTTCAATCTGTGCTTCTGTGCGAAATGAGGTGGGCTAGCAAGCACCATTTCGCAGCTCCTCTCTGTCCTTGTGGTGTCCTCTCCCTCTCTAGCGTTAGCAGCAGTAGACAGAGGAGCTCGTTGCTCGCCTAGTTACCTCTGCTGCTTCCTTCAGAATGATTTCATGTTATTTTTTTGTTGTTTTCTCCTTGCTGGAACCTAACGCGCCAGCACGGGTGCAGCCTCGGTGCTGATGCCTCGCTTGCCGTGCTGCCCCAGAACTGGAGCACTTTCGGTGCTCAGCAAAACGAACCTAACGTGGTTGAATTGGAACCACCGGTTGTGGAGTCGGTGCCACGGGGCTTCCAGGAGGCGTTGTGGTCCGTTCCAAACATCTGTGCGGTGGCTTCCCGGGCCTTGCTCAGGTGCAGCTTGCACCGTTCTTTACATCTCCTCCCAAAGCGAGGCCTCCTGGATGCGGTGCTGACTGTTAAATTGCTGTTGACTTCTATAATTTTGTCTTCCTCTGCTGTGGCCACCAAGCTTTGGCTTCTGTGGTTTGAACTTACTACAAAAAGCGGGCATTTTTAGCTGCTCTCACTTACGCTGGCTGCTTGTTTGAATTGACATCTTACGGGATGGCGAAGTGGTCGTTCTCTGACTCTTCAGCACCTAAATCTCTGCATTTTTTTCCCTGAGCAGCCTGTCACACAATATTAAAATATTTCAGCTGTAACTAACAGAAACCTTTCATTATCAGCCCTTAAAATGGTGTAAAACTAACAGTTTTATGTCTTTGAAACACTGAAAGTGATGGCTAATGCTCTTCAGTCATTACCAGAAGGCGTGTTTATCCTAATGCTAACGAATGAGCCCTGTCCACTGTGTTAGCTGCAGTTCTCTTTCCTGCGTGTGGAAGTTATTTAACGGCTGTCATTTCTGTAAATTTGTCCATTTAGCAAATTGTTACGGAAAGCTCTCAGCTAACATTGCTAACGTTGCATCCCGGTTCTTAACTGGGAGAAGAGCATGTATGCATGTGGAGGTGTTCAAAGACCTAAAACGGGAACCGTGCTGCCTATGTTCCTAACAGCCTGTTGCTTTGGATCACTTCTTAGAAAAATTGACCTGTAAAAATGTGCTTTGCATGGTGCTTACCTAAAACATCTGCTAAACCAGAAGTGGTGGATGCGAAGGTGGTACAGCTTTTTTCCTTACGCCCTGCCTGCCTTCACTGACCCGTGCAGCTCAGTAGGAATGTTCTTTATTTTCCAGTTCTCGGATGAATTTGGCAAACTTCACTAGTGCTAAAATGTGGGTCATGGGGGCAGAGCTGATGGGCCTGAAACGGAAAGTTTGCAATCCAGCGTGCTGGAGGTCAGCGAACCTCCGGGTGAAAGCTCGCTCATCCCTTCAGCTCTGGGACGCTTTCCGTGCGGGGGCAATAACCGCAGCTCTGAATGCCGAGAAAGCACTTGGTGGATTTTCTTTGGTCCATCGGGCTGAATATAAGCCTGGAAGTGCGGAAGGGAGGGGCTTACTGTACAGAATATTTGCTTGAGTAAGGTATCTCGTTGTGGGCAGGAGAGAAAAATGTTGTTTTGCTGTTAATGTTCTCTTTGTCTCAGTCCTCCAGCAGCGATAGCGGCAGCAGCAGCAGCAGCTGTAGTAGCAGTAGCATCAACAGCCCTGACAGAGCGAGCGGCCCAGAAACCAGCCTAAACCCGGTCATTGCAGGATCCAGTCCTGTCTCCTCTCAGTCCTTCCATGAGCAGTCTGCACTAAGTCAAGGTCCTTACTTCCACATCAACCAGATCCTGAAGGAGGCACACTTCCACAGCTTACAGAGCCGGGGACGCCCTCCTACATGATGAACCAGCAGTTCCTTGCCTTCTGTGAAGGGACAGCACTGTGTAGATTTGATATTTCAACTTCAAGTTTGTTAAAATGGAATTGCACAAAACGCCTGTTGCCTTTTCTGTCTATATTTGAAATAACAGGTTAACAGGAAATTGTTTACTTGTGGTTTGCTGCACTATTGCAATGCAAAAGGGGCTTTGAAGCAATTTTTATAGGATTCTTTTTGGGGTGGTTGTAAAGTACGTGTCCAGAGGAGACCGAGGAATCCACATCTGTGTTATAGGATTGCATAATGTCCAATTCCATTGACTGCCTAATCTGTTTGTTAGCAGTTTGCTTTATGTAAAATTCTTTCAAACATTCATCTTCAGTTTTATAAGTCTTTTTTTTAATTTCAATAAACTAGTAAAAAAAATATTTGGCAAAATATTTCTGAGCATTTAGAAGTAACAGAACAGTAATAGGCGCTGTCACTGGAATGCGCTAGGACTGATCCAGCTGTAAGCTCTCAGCCCAGTGTGGTGCGTGACGAGCTTTACTTTGCTTGATCTTTCCTGTTGCAGTATTGAAAAGAAATTGTGAAACTAGAACCAGGAAAGCTTAGGCAGCTGTAGCCAAAATAGCAGGTGGCTGCTGGGTTTGCATAGAGCTATCTGCTGAGAAGAGCCTGGGGAGGAGCTTTTGGAGGAAAGGAAACGTTGCTCTGATACCAATTTCTAGCTGTGAAACTTTTTTTTTGTTATATTGTGTAGTTTTGTTTCTTTAATTTGTCTTTAACTCCTAAGGAATAGAAAGTGCAGGAGTAGCTAGAGCACCACTTCAGCGTGCAAAGTACAAGGACCTTCCTGGCCTGTGCCTGGTTCAAGCGGCATTGCTACTGTCTGGCTAAGCATGGCAAAGTACTCCTCTTCTGGCAGCACCGGCGGAGGTGTCACCAGTCCCTGCTGAGGGCAGAGCGTTCTCCGCAAAGACAAATACAGAGACAAACTTCTTATTTTTTATTGAATCACTTGGTCATGCCAGAAAGCCATCCCAGCTTGAAGAGCGAAGGTGCAGCTGTGTCTTCCTCCTCGGTTACAAGCTGCCTGAACAAAGAGCCAGGGCGCGATGCCTCCTCTTCTGCTCTTGTGAGGGCAGGAGGTGGAACCTGTTTGTTTTTAGAAACAAGAGTCAGGAACTCTCACAGCACACCTTTGACTTATTCCCTACCCTCATCTACAGTAGCTGCAGGGAGGTGCAGACTACAGAACAGCTGTTCCCAGACAACTCGAGCCCGAACCACAACGTAACTGCTTCCACGCGTGGTTAGGGACAAGCAGAGGCAGGTCTGAGTGGCAGATGCGCAGCTTTTTGCTGTTGTTAGCAAGTTTCTTTTCAGATGTCATCCAGCGCTCCCAGATAATCATTCTGTACAGCAAAGAGAGGGGGGCTGCTCTTAGAGCAAGGGGGTAATAATGATAAAAGGACAGCTGTCGCCTGTGCGGAGTTCTTGAGTAACTGGACTTCAGCCTCTGTTCTGTCATAAAAGGAACAAGCAATGCTGTGAAGTGGGGCTAATGCAAAGATACACGTGCCACCACAGCCAACACTGCTGCCACAGCAGGGGAGTGGTAAAGCGAGACAGACATCACCGCACACTCTGCACGCTACTACAGCTGAGGTGTAAGAGGTAAAGAACACCTGTACTGCGAAGCTCTGGGCTTTAAACAACTCTGGTCTATGTCTGCTTCTTAAATCTTCTGAATATTGGAGAACGAGAGCTGCAGAGTAAAGGCTAGTTTCAAGTAACTCTCTGCTCTGATAAAAAACATCTTTACTGTTCATCCCAGTCGAAGACACATTGTCACCGATGGATTATTGGATTGTTTGTGGCTAAGGAAACGTCCCCCATTCCTGCTTCCTGCAGCAGTGAGGTATTCCTTGGCTCTCAGTCCTCAGCACGGGGAATTCCAGCTAAGCAAATGCTTTAAACTGGAGGAAATGTAGCAACATCGGGGTTGTCTACTAATAAAACTCAGAAGCAAGACACTGCAGAGCCTTTGCAAGAGAAGCAAGCCACTCCGTTCACACAGGCTTAAATACCCAAGCCAGGCTTCGTCGGGAGTTAAAGGTCAGCATCGCACTGGAAGGGAGTTCAAATAATTAGATAGCATCCTTCAACGTTTCTTGCAGCTATCCTTAAATGAATTAAGCTGTTTATGAATTGATCTCAAAATGACTCATCTGTGCAAGTCTTCACTGCATTTCCATGGTAGTTACTGCCTATGTTTTACCGCAAGCCCCCAAATACCCAGGGGCCATCAGGGTGTGGTTTTTTTTGGGTCAAGGGGAAATCCAAACCGTCTCATGCTGTGTTGCCGTAATGGTCCTCATTTTACAGAGAATAAAAATCGGGTTAAATATTAACTGTTTGGTTACTTTCTTCTTTCTCTGCCAGCTCTAGTGTTGGTGCACTGGCAAAAAGTTATCGCGGCTCTGTTTTACCAACCTGGACTCTTTCTGCGTTCCTGGTAGCAGACTTGGCCTTTCGTGAGCTTGACATACTCAGCGGCAGAAGTCCAAATCTTCAAAGAGATGGAAGTTAAGAAATGCAGTCGGTCACAGGGAAGCAGCAATTCTAGACCTGCTTCCTGAAGAGACGGGGGAATGCACAGAAGAGAGCCGAGCGACTTACCTGATCTGGCTGGATGCTAAGGGCAAGATATTGTGGAGCTCCTGGGAGCTGAGAGCGCTGCTTCTGCTCGTGTACTGGTTCTCTGTCCCGGTCAGCAAGCCGAAGAGAACCTAGAAGGCACGAAGGAGCTGTTTGCATTTGGGGGCATCTGCAGAGCTGCCCACACAACAATACACAGCCGCGGAGTCTACTGGCGCTGCGTAACGCTTGTGGTTGGGTGAAGCTTTAATCCAAAGGGTCTCCCCTTCCCCCCTACAGCCCCTGCTTTTAACTGGCACTGCTCACTGGTACCACAGCGGAGTTCTAGGCCTGGTTCAGCACTGCTTAACCCAATTAGCACTGCACAGGCTCCAGTGAGTCCTGTGAGATAAAGTTCAGCCAACTCCACGCCTGATTACGTGCCGTTCAGCCAGCTCAGCCAGCTCCTCTTATCGTCGGCTGGCATTAAATACCCTTCCCGTTCCTGAGCAGGTGCCAGTAGTTATCTTTGGACATTAAGCAGTTTTCAGTGCCACCACAGCTGCCCTTCAGAGTGTGTTTTGCAGCGCTGCTCCCTGGGGCGTGCGTTCCTTTTCCTGCACTTACAGATGTTCGCTGAACCAGGCGATTCAGGTTGCCGTTTAGGTGTGGAGTAAAAACGTCCAAGTCGAACGGATCGATGTGTCCCTCCAGGAAGTCAGTCACCTCCTCAATCCTACGAGCAGAGGTCTGTCAGTGTTCACATCTTAGCGAGGGCTGGGCCACAAGGATGACTGCCGACACCGATGGGGTGCTCAACCTACTGCTAGGATCTGAACCCCAGAATTACACCGCACCTGGAGTCGTGCTTGAGCCTGCTGGTCTTTGCTTCCTCACCCTTCGCTGTCAAGATGATATTCAGGTACCGCAGATCGTAGAGCAGCTGCAGAGCTCTGTTCTGGGTCATGGGGAAGGAGCCTGCTTGCTGCAAATAGAAGGGCTCTTCACTCGCACTGCAACACGGCTGACAAAGGACTGCATCAGGGCAAACATTTTAAATCACCAGCCCCAGGAAACAAGCAGCACAACCGAACTGCTCTGAGCACACGCTGCTGGCAGATCCCTTTTTGCCTCATTTTTGGGGAGGTGCAGTCCCCCCTCCCAGCTCCCCCAGGGGTATGTTTCCAAGGGACCGGAGCACACAAACTGCCGAGCGCCCAGCGACCCTCACATCCAACACCGGCTGGAGCAGGGACTGATCCTGCTCGCGTACCTTCTCCTGCTTCTCCTCCACGAGCTTTTTGTAGGCAGCAAGCACTTCTGCCATGCAAGTCTTCAGCAGCTCCTGCAAGGTGACTTTCGGCAGAGTGTGGCCCCCGACCCGGTTCACCTCTTGGCACAGGCTGAAGAGGAGGCCCTGGACGTACCAGGACGGCTGTTGAACGGAACAGAACAGCGTTATTGGTCACGGGGGCTGTAAGCTTCGTTAGCTCTATCAGAGGCACAACGTCATTTGGGTTTTCAGGAGCTTCCTACTTTTTCAGCAACCCCAGAGCTCTGCCATTGAGATTGACCTGCCCCTGTAGCAGGATTTAAACTTTGGTGGGTTTTAAATCTATTGTCACACCAGGCTTTTGGTTATCGCAGTCCTCAAACTCTCCCAACTCCTTTACCAGAGGTTTTGAGCTGAGCCCTCAGCCTTTGCAGCCCGCCTGTTGCAGCCCTGTCCTTCCGTGCAACCAATTTCCATGGGGTCCCTCTCTTGTGGGCCCCTACGTATAAACCAGGCGTAACTCCTCCTTTCACTCAGCTTTATGGGGCCTGGGCCAACCTTAATCATTTCAACATGCAGCAACTACCTAATTTCCTTCCTCTGACCTCTGTCCTTAGGAGATGAGTACTGCAGAGCAAACAGCACCAGAGGGTCAATGCCCCATGCTCAGAGCACCAGGAGAACTCCAGGGCAGGTGGGCCCCATTCGACAAAGCAGCAGTTTTGGAAACCAACACTTTTCTCCTCCCAACAGATCATTTCTCTGCATTTCCCAAGAGGACGTTCCTCGTACCTGCATAGGCAGCCGGATCTTTGACGTCACGCTGTTTCCAGACTCACTCTCCTCCTGAATTTCAATCTCATCCCAGTTGGTGGCTGTAGCCAAGACGGAGCCAGCTGTATCTAGCAGCAACGTGTTGGTAAAGCACTGAACCAGAGCCTACAGCACAACACAAAAGCACCCAGTCACAGGACAGCTCTAGTGGGAGTACCGAGGGATGGGCAGCCCACTCCTGCCTGCGGCCTCCCACAGCCCCCCCGAGCCTCCCAGGTGAACGTGTCCCACTGGATCCCACCTCTGAGCTGCTGCCACCTCATCTCCCACAGGCTGAGCACCACGGAGCCCATAACGAGCTCAGCAGGCAGCGCAGAGCAAGCAAAATCCCCGCAGAAAGTGGTTGTGATGAGCACCAGCTCCTTACTTTGGTGACAGTGGAGCTCCAGATCTGATAAGCAACCAGGCTCTGCTGCAGGAGTTCTGCCTTCACCTCCTGCCACTTGGCCTGCACTGGATTCACTTCTTGGGCTTTCCCCTTCCCCAGCTTCTTGGCGGAGCGGGTTTCCTTCAGCGCCGTCTCCGCGCCGCCCGACTGGCCCAGGATACATTGCTTGAGGTGAGGGCAAAGCTCGCTCAGGGACTGGCAGAGCCTGGCCATGAAGAGGACGGCATTGAGCCTGCTATCGCTGGGAGCATCAGCCTGTCCCCCCAGCAGGCTCTGGGCACTCTGGAGCTCTTCTCGCACGCAGCCCAGTACGTGGTGGATGCAGGCGACGCAGCGGTCGCGCAGCAAGCCCTCCACCAGCCCGGTGTCAGCGTAGCGGTCAAAGGCTGAGCGAGGCTGCGGGGCGAGAGCGGCCTCCTTGGGGGCCGTGGGCTCCGCGGGAAGGTAAGAGAGGAGGTCGTCCAGCCTGGCTTTCAGCTTCAGGTCCAGAGCCGAGCAGAAGCTCTGCACGCACGGGGTGAGTGCCTGGGCCTTCATGGACAGCCCGCTCTTGGCAAACTGGCTGCGGTTTGCCACGTTGACCCAGGCGGCGTCCGAAGGCAGATCGCTGGAGCTCTCCGACCACAGGAACAAGGCCACGTTGTGCTCAAACTGGACGTGCTTGCTCGGGGCAGAGGCGGCGGATTTGACTTCGAGTTCCTGCAGGGCTGAGACGAGAAGCTGCTTGGAGCTGCTCGAGATGGATTCAAAGCCCTCTTTGGTCAGCGTCTGGAAAATAAGGCAAAAACCAGCTTTTCCACGTGTCTCCCGTCACAGAGCGCTTAGTGCTAACAGCACCAGTGGCCTGCTTGAGGCAACGAGAGAGGGAACAGAGCAAGGCTGCTTGCGAACTGCTGCAGCAAAGCACTCACCTCCAGCCTGTCCAGGAAGAGCTGCCGCAGCAGGTCCTCCCAAAAGGAAGCAGGCTTGTCCAAAAGGCGACGGCACACCACGTCCCAGTGCTGGCTTACGGACTCGCTCGTGAGCAGCTCCCACACCGCATCGCGGATCCCCGCGAGGCCTTTCAAGCTCTTCACGTAGACCAGCAGGTTGCTGACCCCGGCCCTGATATCATCGCTGCACCTGCAGGCAACGCTGGGCTTCAGACTTGCTCAGACACAGTCCCACAGAGCCCAGGAGATGTGCTACAGCGAGGTGGGGGAATCGCTGACCTGTCGGGAAGAGGCTCTACCTACAGAGGCACTTGCAGGGCCGAGGGTATTTCTAATTCTCAGCCAGGCGGCTGCACCCTGGATCCCAGCAGGGGAGCCACGTGCCCGGCATTGGGAATCCAGGGCTGCTGTGGGTGTCAAAGCCAGGAGCGCCCCAGGAACCCACGCTAACTGCTCCCCACTGCAAGCCACCCCGGGCAGGCAGGGGCTCTGGGAGGGGTTGCTGGAGAAATCTCCCGTGGCCACCTCACCCTGGGGGGGCTGCAGCTGATGGCAGGGACCAGCTGGCCAGCCCAGCAGCAGCTCCACGGGGTAACGATGTGGGACTGATACCAATGAGTAACGAGGCTGCTGAGGGGCTGCACGGGCTGTCTGCATCCCCAGGGTGGGAGGGGGTGGAGCTGAGAACTCCATCAAGGGGGTCTGGTTGCACCCACCCAGTCTGGGCAAGGACAGCAAGAAGGAAGGAGGTGCTGGACCAAGAGCCAGAAGAGGCAGGTAAGGGATTTCCTTCTCATTTACTCTTGATGTTTTTTTTTTACTGGTGGTTGTGGCAGTGTAAAGTAGCTCTAGACAAATGCTGCTGTGCAGCCCGGAGGTAGCCTGTGTGGCTTACTGTATCTGCGTGCCACAGCCTGGTTATTAGGACTGTGCTGTGCTGCTTCTGGCTTTTTAATTGCAAGGGAGAGGGAGTGCTGAGCAAGGAGCCAGCAGAAGATACAGCCTAGCAGGAGCTAGTTTTGCTTTGTAGGTTATCTGGGCTTTGCTTTGTGCTGCTGCCTTGACAAAGAGACCTTGTGGAGAGCCCTGTGCTGGGGGACGGTGCCACACTCACATGGCAATCCACTTCTGCAGCGTGTCTCTGAGGTAGTCCTGGCTGATAGGGTGGGCCAGGGTCCGCAGGGTTGGCTGGAACTCCACCACAGACTCAGGGAGGTACCTGAACCAGCTGCTCAGCTTCACCTCGTCCTCTAGAACGCCGCCTTTCCCTGGAAGCACAAGGGATGGGGGAGTCAGCCCAGCGCAGGGGGAGCTCCTGCCTGCAAACAGAGCTGTTACTGGCCGGGTGCCCACCTGCTGGGTGCTGGCCCGTGGTGCTCTCCAGGGTGGAGAAGAGCAAGCCGCAGGGCAGGGCTGGATCTGGTGGCATCCCTTCAGGCATCATGTAGAAGAGTGCATAAGCCTGGTACAGAGTGGTGGTTAGCAGCTCCATCAGGGAACACACCTGAGCTTTTATTCCTGCACCTGTTAAAAAAAAAAAAAGCCTTTTAGTGGAGGCATCCCCTTCAACAAGTGTGACCAGCCCTGTGTGTTTCCAGGCCTGTGGGTCTGGTGAAACCCTCCAGGGATGGGCTGGAGGGCACAGGGCTCAGCCCCACGTTTCGCCTGCTTCCTGGTTAAAGATGAGCTTGACTTCAGCTCCTGAGCGCTGCTAACTCAGCACCGTGGCAAAATGCACATCCCCAGCATCGTGAGCTCTACAGGACTAAGCCACCCACTCTTCTGCTTGGGTACTGCAAAGGGACTTCAAAAAGAAGGCAGCCCCGTTGTACTGACCGTGGTGGGGCTGGTTGAGGAGCTGCTGGATCGCCAGCTTCCTGGCCAGCAAGAAGTCTGCGAGGGCCTGGCGCGGAGAGCTGTCCTCCAGGAGCATGATGGCACACAAGGCTTCCGCCACCGCCTGGTCCGACACGGTCTGACACCGGAGCAGGGACTTGCTCTCCTGCAGGATGGTGGATCTGGCAAGGGAAGGGACCAGGCAGTAACCAAGGGCTGGAAGGAGGAGGTTTGGTGTTTGATAGATGTGTTTGGGCTTAGTTAAGTGAACCGGAGCAGAAAGAGCACGCGGAGCTCCCAGCAAACATCTGCTGGTCCTCCACAACCCACCAGGTGCCTAGGAGGATACCACTGCCTTTCCATGTCGGAGCAGGGCTCAACGGCTGCTCTCCAGCCGAGAAGCTCCTGCCTGGCGAAGCTCCTGCCTGGCGGGCTTCACAGCCTTTATGACCAGGGCAGCAGCAGCCGGGGAGCACCTCCCGCAACCCCCCCCAAGGCGGCGGGGCCCCTTCCCGAGGCGATGCCCACCTGAAGTGGCTGGCGGCGGCCACCTGCCGCAGCAGGATGGGGAAGCGGGCGAGGACGGGGCTGTAGCGGGCGCGGGGGGCGTCGAGCTGCAGCAGGCCGTGGAGGTGGCGGCACAGCAGGTAGAGGCGGGCGGCGGGCAGGTACCGGCCGGCTTCCATGGCGCCCCACGCCCGCTCGGGGATGTCCAGCAGCAGCTTCAGCTGTGCCGCAGCTCGGTACAGCTTCTCCGGCACCCGTGGTGGAGCCTGCAGGGGGGAGACCGGGGGGGGGGGGGGGGGGGGGGGGGGGGGGCCGGGGGGGGGGGTCCAGACCCGGCTCCCCCGCCGCCCCCTCCCGGTCCCCCCGTGCCCTCACCGGCGGAGCAGGGCCGGGCCGTGCCGCGCCGCCCCGCTGCAGCCCTCTGACGGCTCCCAGCAGGCGCTCTGCGCTCAGCCGCATCTCGGCGATGGTGTCGGCCGCCTCGATGAGGTCGCGGTAACGCTCGCCCACCATCTGCCGCAGCTCCTCCCGCTTCTGCTCGATGCCGGCCCGCAGCCGCCGCTCCGCCGCCCGCAGCTCCGCCGCCGTGTGGGCCTCGAACAGCGCCTCGGCCTCCGCCGCCCGCGCCGCCATGGCCGCCATCACCGTCCCCCCCCTTCCTCCCTCCACGGCGGCAGTGACGCGGCCGCCGCCATCTTGGCGCCGGGCAGGGCGCGCTTCCGGCGGCGGCCGCCGCCATGTTTGTGCGGGGCACCGGTTGCTATGGCAACGCGGCCTGTCCCGGGGGAGGGGGGGTGTAGAACCGCAGCGTTTTGCCCTTTTTTTTCCTTTTTCCCATGAAACGAGCTCGGTTCGTGTCTGTGACCGTCGGGGTTCGGGCCCGGCTCCCTCAGCCCGGGGGTGCGCTACGGGCCTGGCCCCGCCGCCCCGGGGGGCTCACGGGCGGGCCGGGCCCTGGCCAGGGGCGGCCCCGCAGCGCTCCGGGGCAGGCCCGGCCCCAGGCCCCGGGAGCAGGGCTGGGCCCCAGCCTCGAGCTCGGGGCTCTCGAGCAGCGCTAGGTGGAGCCAGCGGCACGGCACGGCCGGGTTTAGCTCCGGGACTATTCCCAAGCAGCTGCCTTGGGGAGCAGGAGGGCAAGGCTGCTTGCTGGGGGAGTGAGGCCCAGCTCGGCGCACCGGCGTTTCAAATAAACGTGTTTTAATACATAAACGTGTTTTATTAAATGTTGCTTATAGGTCTGGCAAAATCACATTGTTTTAAGTGTGCGCGTGGAGGTGGCTCAGCTGCAATGTGCCGCTTGGAAGCAAAAAGGCCGCTCTGCTCAGACGTGTCAGCCTCCCCCTGCCTCTCTTCAAGCAGCTCCGACCTGAGGCAGGTGCCCTTGGTACCATCTCACGCTTTCAGCCTGTGGAGGCAGAATGAAATCAGCACGCGCTTTTTTCTTTTTTTTTTTTTGAGTTCGCGAAACCTTCCCAGGGCAGTTGTTGGCTTTCTTGCACCAGCACTCTTGTAAAGATTTAATGTTTTCTGACGGTAACCTAGATACGTCTCTGTGCACGTCCTGCGTGCGTATCTGCAGTCATACATAAATCTGACCAGAAAAACTCCCTGCAGCCAACATGTGGTGCCTAACGCTGACTCAGTCAGCTCTAATGCAGAAGGCCCAGCAATAGCTTTCTTAGAAATTCTCGTTCATGGAGGAAAATCCTGTCCCAGCTGTCTGCGAGGAGCAGATCTCGAGGGCCAGGGCTGCAGCGTGGTGCTGCTTGCCCGGACCCGGCTCGTCAGAAGAGCACCCAGCTGCACGGGCACTGCTTGTGTCCTGGAATGACAGCGCGTGGTCTGTTGGTGCAGATAGTTTTGCTGAGTTTTTACTCCTGTGAAACCGTGTCTGTGTTACAAATGGGATGCGTGTGTAAATCATGGTTGTTTTCAAGGGGGTTATTTTCATATTGATAGCAAAGCCGGGCTGTGCTGCTGGCTACAGCGAGTTGGACTTTCACGGTTTATCGTGCAGCCGATTTCTATACGTCTGCAGTAAAACCCTCTGTGTTTCCCTGGTAATACACCTTGTCTCCAAGCACACGCTAATGCGTTCACACCCCCTCCCAGTGCTGCTTTCTCCAGTAGATTAAATCTCTGGCGATGGCCATTTGCTCTCTGATCTCTCCAGAAGCAGCACGGGGCTGCTGCCGCCTTGAAGACCAGTTTCTGCCTTTCAGCTGCTCACAGCGAGTTGCTGCCACCCCCTGCCCTCGCAGCTGTTTGTCGTCATTTTCCACCTGTGACCCATTGGGTTTAGGGTTTGGTGCTGGCACAGACACGTCTGTACCTCAGGCGCTCTGAGTTTGTGCTGACCTGGAGTGATCCTGAGCTTTTGGGGCAAACCCAGCTCTCCTGCTGGGGGTGTTAGAGCATAATGGGTGTGGGGGGCAGCTGGAGGGGACCGCGGGTGCGTTGTCCTTTGGTGAGACTCCAGGTCTGGTGCCTTTTGTCCTCCAGGGAGGATTCCAAGCCCCCCTATACCTACACTGCTCCTGGCCAGCTCTGACACATGCACAGAAATTCAGAAACCGTAGGAAAACCTTTACTTCCCTCCCACCCCCCTCAGCGTTTCCTTCCCCGCGAGACTGGCAGCGAGGAGCCTTTTGCTGCTGCTCAGCTCCACGTCCAGGCTTTGAGAGACAGCATATTGCTCGGAAGAAGAAGGCTTAAAGCAGAAACGCTCTCCATCGTGTTCCAGTCACAATGTCTTACACCAGACCCACGCACACCACACAGAGCACGGATATAGATACAGGGGGGTGTATGTACAGGACGTGGGCGGCGCGGCGCTGCAGGGGGGGGACGCTCCCCGTCGCTGGAGCCCCGAGCTTGGCAGGGAAGGGCTCCGCATTTCGCAAGGGCTGAAGCTCTTCCCCTGCTGGTGTCACCTCTCAGCGCGGCAGCAGCTTCCATGGGCCCTTCTGCCTCTGCGGCCAGCCCCACGGCAGAGCCAGGGAACCCCAAAGGGCTCGGTGTGCCTCCTGAATGCTGACTGTGGCACACACGGCAGAGCAGGGGTGCAGAGTGTCTCTACAGCATCAGTGCTAACAAAACCCTGTGCTGGCATGTCTGGTGTATATACATATGTACAGTCACCCGTCCCTTCCCTCCCGACCACGCAGCGTGGGCTGGGTGCCCAGGCTTTGTGTCCCTCGTTTCCTCGTGGTCCAGACCGAGGCAGGTTCCCCTGATCCCAGCTGGAGCCGTGTCCTCGTGCTCTTCCTTTGTGCAGTCCTGGAGCGAGCAGGGTGAAATACCAGCATGAGGTATGAGCTGGGGATCGCCGGCGGACAGAGAAGGGCCGAGGTGTCTCCGGGCCACAGGTGGCGGCTGAAACAACCTCCGGAGCAAAGCACAAGCTGTTTCTCAGGCCGTGCGCCCCAGTGCAGGTGCCATCAGCGCCGCAGGGACCCCCAGTGCCCCCCTCCCACGGCCCCAGGGGCTCTGGACCGTCTCTTGCGTTGAACCCCGCATCTTTCCGGCACAGGTCTGGGGAGCAAGCGCTGTCGGTGTTCCCAGCAAAGAAGTCCAAGGCAGCTTTGGTGCTGGTGTCAGGAGCTGCAGCGATGCATCAGGAAGGCTCCAGGTCTGAAGGCAGCCTCTCCCTGCCTGTTGGAGCGGGCGCTGGCTGGGGAGAGCCGACCATCACGGTGCTGGGATCCAGGATCTGTCCCAGCAAGCCCTGGCCGATGCTGGGCACAGCCACAGCACCGAGCTTTGCACCCCGGTCCCCTGGGTGCACTACAGGACACTAGGACACAGGGCACACAGAGGCACTGCGGGACACAGGGCACTCCCATCACCTCCAGTTTGGGATAAAGTCCGGAGCTGTAATTAATCTCGCTTGCCTGGGGACAGTCTGCATGTGAGGGGGCAGCAGGGCTGCTCCAGCACTCGCAGGATCAGCCTCTCCGCTCTGAAATGAACCTGGAGAGATTTCTCATTACGCCGCTGGCAGCCCTGCGAGGCTGTTCTGAGCAGATCCAATACGAGGTCAAGTTCCCACTAAATTCAAGTGGCTGAGAAGGAAAACTTTGCTACTCGCGGCAGCAGTGGCGCTGCTGTTTATTAGCTGGTGAGGACCCAGCAGCAGCTTTTATTCACCTGCTTTTACTGCGAGTGCTGGGCAGCGCCTGTGGCTCCCTCTCCTGCTCTCCCTGCCAAGACGGGCTTGTTTTGCTCTGCCTTTTCCCCTGCTTGAGCCCTGGGGCCCCAGCAGTGCCCGGGAGGTGCCTCAGGGCCCCAGCAGTGCCCAGGAGGTTCCTCGTGCTCTGCTCCATGCAGCCCACCTGGGGTGGCATCTGGGGAGCCCACAGCAGCTCCCTGTGTCCCGTGTTCCTCGCCTGCTGCCCCGTTATCCCTGTCCCACGAGGGTCCCCGGGTGCCAAGGAGGGAACTGGGGTATTTCAGCTCCCAGCCCCCTCGTGCAGGGCAGACGTGAGGACAAGCAGCAGCAGCTCAAGCCCCGTTCCCACAGCTCCGAGCTGCCACGGGGGTCTCTGTGTGTGTGCCAGGGCAGAGCTGACCTGGGCACAAGCATCCTCTCCACGTCTCACCTGGGGGCACGCGTCCTTTCCAAGGCTCCTGAGGACAATCCTGTGCTACAAAGCTGTGCTTTCTGTACTTGCAGCACACAGAGGAGATGGGGGGCTCCTGCTGGAGGCTCCTGCTGGCCAGGAGCCCCGCCGTGGGTCATGGTGCTGGTGGCAGGGGCCCCGCGGGCAGGACCGGAGCGCTGCCGGCAGCGCTGCAGGCGTGTGCTGGGGGCTGCAAGCACCGGGGGCTTTAACCCCCCTCCCTCCCTGCCTCCTGGCCTGCCCCACGCTCCTTCCACCCACCCAACTCCTCCATCGCCCACCAGACACCAACCACCCGCAGCCCAGCGGACGCATCGCCGCCGCTCTGGCACCGAAGCCTCATCCTGACGGCGGCTGCAGCCAGCCTGGCGATGCCGAGCTTGTATTTTCACTATGACACGCTGCTCGTTTTCATTCCTGCGGCATCCGGAGGCAGCCTGCGCTGCCGTCACCGTTTCTCGCGGTGGGTTTCCACACGCCCTAATGGAGCCGTCGCAGGGACGCGAGCGGCTGCCAGCAGCCCAGCGCCTGCTCAGCACCGAGCCCACGCAGCCCCTCGGCGTGCTGCGCGTCCCTCGGAGCAGGGGGTAAATGGTTAAGAGCAAATAAATGCTGGCGAGGCGCTGCTTTGCGCCCTGTGGGGTGCCCCTCCGCTGCCGTGCTGGGGCTGGTGTCGGTGGGGACGTGGCAGGGAGCAGGCACCGAGCCCAGCACGGAGCTCCCGTGGGGTTTTGGGGGGCTGGTGAGGGGCGGTGGGGTGGCACGGCAGGATGGGGGTGATGCTCTGGGCTGTGGGGACTCGCTGCAGGGGCAAAGCCACAGGAAAACTTGGAGCTGGCACTCCTGGAGCGTGGCCTGGGGGTGTGGACTGGACAAGGCGGCACCCCGAAACAGGCAGCGCCTGGTGGGACTGCTCGTCCTTGCCCCCCGTCCCCCTGCCCTTCTCGTTTGTAGCTCAGCGCCTGCCAGTGTGGGGGCTGGATGGTTCCTTCCACCTAAATCGCTGCGTTCCCAGGTACCTCAGTACCCCAGCGCCTTCCCTCCTGCTCGGGCTCTGCAGGGTTTGTGTGCCGACCCCAGGCGTGGGCAGGGGCAGAGCCACTGCTCCAGGACATTCCTGAGCAGCTCAACTCAGCAGGCGCTGGGCGCCGCTGGGGCTGGGCTCTACTTGCTGTTTTGGTGTCTGACCGGAGCGTTGTGGATCCCGGGTCCCCCTGCCAAGGGGGGACCCGTGGGGGGCTGAGGTTGGCTCTGCCCCAAGCATCCAGACCAGACCCGCCACCCCCTCACGCTGCGACCCGCACCCCAGGGCCCCCCCTTACCCACGCCGTGGTGTGGGAGAGGGACGTGGGGCTGGATGCGTGCAGCCCTGCTCCTCCTCACGGCTTCGTGCTGGAAGCCCCTGGGGAAGCTGCTGCCCCCCCTCCCCGTGCAGTTACCTGCAGGACGTGCACCCCGGCAGCGACGTGGGTGGCTCGCAGCCGTCACAGCCTCGCCGTCAGCCCTGGGGCACGGGGACAGGAGCAGCTGCAGCCATCCCACGGGGGGGGTGGGCAGGCTGGGGACTCTCCTCCAGGGCTTTCACAGGGGCTCCTTCAGCTCCGTGTCACCTGCTCTGCCGGTCCCTTTGGTTGGGATGAAGGTCTGCGTCATGTCCCCAGGCATCCCCTGACCTGTCAGCTGTCTCCTCCATCAACCCTTTTTCCTTCGTGCTGTGCCTGGGAGGAGCAGGGGCGGTGTCCCCAGCCCCCAGCCGCCGGGTGCTGCTCGCTCACCGTGGGGACGATCCCGGAGCCACCGCCGCAGCAGGACAAGCTCGAGTCTCACCCAGCCACGGAAGCCATCAGCAGCAGGACGGGACGAACAGCAGCCTGCACCAGGGCACTCCAACCCCCGAGGATTTCCTACCGGACCGTGCTGTGGCTGCTCAGCCCCCCTGACCAGGGCTCACTGGGGACAGCGGCGGTGTCAGGCCGGTGGCGCAGCCAGAGACTGATGCGAACGGATCCGGACGGCAGGAGGGAAAAGGGGGAAATCCTCCATCCGAGGAGAAAACCTGCAGGAAGGTGACGTCATGGAAGGGAGGAGGGCAGGGGCTCTCCTGCAGCGGGGGGCACAGGAGAGGGCTGCGTCCCTCGGGGCAGCTGCCTCCGTCCTGCTGCGCCTCCTCCGCGGCCGGACCCCTTCTGCAAAGGACGCAGTCAAACAGCAGTAGGGAGGCTTCAGGGGACGTGGCTGAGTGCTAAGCTGGGCAAAGTACAACCCCAAACATCCTCATCTCCTCGGGGACTGCAGGAGCGCAGCACGCCCAGGGAGCTCCTGCCAGGTCTCAGCGCATCCAGGCGGTGGCACAGGCGGTGGCAGCTCCTGAGGTCACCCCCTCATGCGTGCAGGGCGCAGCCCGGCCAGGCTCCACGGCGTCTGTCCACGTGCAAGCACCCGTCCCGGGGCAGAGCACCCAGAGCTGCCTTCAGCCCTGAGGGTAACGCCAGAGGAGCCAGCAGCGCTGCCCCTGCGATGGCTGTGTCCCACGGTGGCACTTTGGTGTTTAAATGCGCGCTGCCACGTGGGGATTTCTACGAGTTGTCTTTGTGCTCCTGGCGAGGCAGCTCCTCAGAACCACATCCTTCCCAGTGCCGACAAGCCAGCCCGCCAGCAGCTCGGGAGCCAGCCCAGCTGAGGACACCCGGCCCTCCGGCGTGCGCGCTGCCATCCCCTGACTCCCTGCGTGCTGCTGGGAGCAAGTGGGGAGAGGAGAGCGAGCAGAGGACAACGCCGCCGGCCCCTCAGATGCTCGTCTGCAGGTCACCGTTGAGCAGGGTCCTTTGGGTTTCCGTGGTCTCGTTGAGCCTGGACTTGTCCTGCTTGCTGTCGCTGCGGTCCGCGTCGTCCATGCCGCTGACCTTCACCAGGCAGAGGACGTTCTGAAAGCTCTTCTTGAAGTTGTCGGACAGGAAGGCGTAAAGGATGGGGTTGGCGCAGCTGTTGGCATAGCTGAGGACCACGACGAAGTCGAACATGCCCTTGAGGACGGGCGTGGGCACGATCAGGACGGAGACGGAGGAGACGTTGAAGATGTAGAAGGGGAGCCAGCAGAAGATGAAGACAGCAACCACAATGGAGACCATCCTGGTGACTTTCTTCTCGGACTTTTTCCTCTTGGAGGAGCCCACTCTGATGCCTGAGGACTTGACTTTGATAATGATGAACAAGTAGCAAAGGCAGATGATGGTGAGAGGCACCAGGAAGCCCAGGATGAAGGCGTAGATGATGAAGCCCGTGTACCACGCGCCCGATTCCCCCGGCCAGATGATGGTGCAGCTACTCCTGCCGTGGTTGTGCTGCACCCCGGCATAAATCATGATGGGCATGATCACCAGCAGGGAGACACCCCAGACGGCCACGTTGATCATTTTGGCTGTCCTGGGCCGCCTCCACTTGGCAGATTTAATGGGATGGACAACAGCCAGGTACCGGTCAACGCTCATAACCGTCAAGCAGAAGATGCTGGTGAACTGGTTGATCCCATCCACCGTCATGACCACCCTGCAGATGGCTTTGCCAAAGGGCCAGTGCACCAGGGCGACCTGCATGGCCAGGAAGGGCAGCCCGAGCATGAAGAGCTCGTCCGCGATGGCCAGGTTCAGGATGTAGATGTTGGTGATGGTCTTCATCTTGGCGTAGCGGAGGATGACGTATATCACCAGCGTGTTGCCGCACAGCCCGACGATGCAGACCACGAAGTAGATGAAGGTGAGGATGGCGTTGCTGGTTAGGTCGAAGTGCTGGCCGGTGGCGTTCTGCGACGCGTTGGTGGGCGCCTCCACCGAGAAGTTGTCGAACGGGGAAGCTGGGGAGAACCAGAAGGCGGTGGCGTTGGGCAGCTCGAATTCCAGATCCATGGCTCTGCCGGTCACAGGCGGTTCAGAGGAGCCGAGATGTCATCTCCCCTCCCTTTGGGGATTAAGGAGAAGATTCTAGAAATGAGAGAATAAGTGAAAATGAAGGGATTCCTGGGGAGGAGGTGCCCATCCCGCTGCCGAGCTCTGGGGGAAGAGACGCTCCCTGGAGCAGCTTTCCCCAGCCCGGCTCCCCCACCTCTCCTCCCCCCGGAGCCCGTGCGGCACCGAGGGGTCTGCCCGGGGCACACCGCGGCTCCTCCTGACCCCAGCGGCTCCGGACCCCTCGCGACCCCCAGAATGCGGCTGCTGCTCCCCGGGGGCGTGGGGCTGATGCCCAACGCGGGGGGGGGGGGGGAACCTTCCCCTTGGTCAGGAGCCGACGAGGAGGCAGCCCCACCGCAACCCGGGGAGGGGGAAGCCGAGCCCCGGCAGCCCCCGTGGAGGCTGCGCTCGGGGTGCGGGGATGCCCCAGCCCCAGCCCCGCACCGCGCTCCCTCCGCTCCCAGCCGCGGCTCCGCGCATCGCCCGCCGGCTCCCGGTCGCTGCAGCCGCCCGGGGGGTGCTGAACCAGGGGGTGCTGAGCCTTGGGGTGCTGAGCCGGGGAGCGGCCGCCTTCCCGGTACCGTGCAGGGGGCACCCGGGGGGGGGGGGGGGAGCTCGCCCCTCTCCGCTCACCTGCTCCCCGCCGCCGCGCCCCGGCCCCGCGGGCAGCGGGGAGGCGCCGGCAGCGCCCGCCGCTCCGCACCGCACCCCGATGGGCTCCGCTCCGCACCGCTCGGCTCCGCGCAGCCTTTCCCGGAGCGGCTCCGCCGCCGGACCCAGCGCACCGGCTGCGCCCCGCCCCGCGTGGGGCGGCTCCGTGGGGCCGGGGCGGGGACAGCCCTGCCCGGTGCTGCCCGGTGCTGTTCGGTGCTGCTCGGTGCTACCCGGTGCTGCTCACCCTGCCCATGCTGCCCGGTGATGCTCGGTGCTGCCCACCCTGATGCACCCATCCTGCTGCGCCCACCCTGCCCCACCAGCACCGCGAAGCCACCGCAGCTTTCTGGGTGCTGCAGCCCCCTCCTAGAGGAGCTCCCGGCCGTGCCGTGCTTTGCTCCTCCGATGGCTGCTGGCATGGTGAAGGGTGCCCAAAGCTTCTCAACGTTTGCTTCTGGTGGTGGTGCAGAGGGCTCAGCACCCGCTGGCCTCTCCAGGGGCACCGGGAGGGAGGGACAGGGCAGGGTGACGGCCACGCTGTCACCTCGCTGGAGCTTGCCGCGCCAAGTGCACGAAGTCCCCGTGTCTCTTGGGGTGCCAGGAGTGTCTTTGCCCCAGGATTTTGCACCTTGCGACCAAAGGGAAGGGAAGGCAGGTCCCGGGAGAGGTGGGCAGGGGAGGCAAGGATCAGCCACAGCTCTGGGGGCTCCGCATGGAAGGTGGGGCTCGTGCAATACGGGTGGCTGCTGCCACAGCCTGCCCCGCTGCAGTTACCCAGTAACGATGGCTGGAGGAAGAAGGCCAACAAGAGAGCTCGGGGTGAGATAACCTCTGCTCCGGCTTGTTTGAGGTTTGAAAGCAATTAAATAATAGCGATTCCTTCCACCCCCTCATCTTTCCGTCATTTATCACAGAGAAAATAGAAAGCAGGAAATTAAGAGTGACTTAAAACAAAGAGCCAGGAGCAAGGCTCCTGATTGCAGCACAGAGGGCTGGGAGGTTCGCATTTGCACTTAGCCATCCACTTCCAAAGGTGGATCTGAAGACACGGGGTCTTGGAGCAAGAGCAAGAATCATTATCAGCCTCATAAATCTTTCGGAGGCTGGGAAAAGCTTCCACTAGAATAAATAATGTGGAAATTAACGTCCCGGTAAAAATGTGTAAGGAGAGAGGATGTGGAGAGGATGGCCTGGAAGGTGAGATGGGTGGTGGGGTCTCCGTGGGGTGCTGCCCTCTGGGGTTTGGGGTCCCGTTGTGTCACCGAGGGCAGCTCTCTGGGGGTTGCCAGCCCCCCGTTGCCCCCGATGAGTGCCCGTGTGTGCCCCCAGCCATGCTCTTCCCCAGGAGAGGTGGAGGCAGAGCAGAGATGCTCCCCTGCACCCAGGAGCAGGGAACGCAGAGCCCTGGTGTGGCACAGGAGAAGGCTTTGACGCCTCGTGACCTTTTCACAGTTGTTTTCTCCCCGCTGGCTTGCGTGCCCAGGAGGGATGTCCTGTCCGTGCCCTTCCCCAGCAGAGCTGGAGGGTTTCCGCACGCCACGGCCTCACCGTCAGCAGGGCGCTGCGGAGCCTCGCTGCCCGTGTTTTTCCAGAGCTGCCTCCTTGAATTTCTCCCCCGCACGGGTGATGTTGCCACATCTGTCCCCGGGGTCCCTCAGCAGATCCGTGCTGGCGGCGGGTCGTGCTGCAGCCCCACCACGCCGCACGCTCAGACCTGGCCTCGCAGCGTTTCTCCCACAGCCCCGAGCGCTTTTCCCCCCATCTCTCCCCAGCTCCAGGTCTGGTGTTCAGAACGCAGAGCGCTCCAGGAGGGTTGTCCCCCCTGCCCTCACCTTGTGCTGTCCCATCGTGGTGCTGAGCATCACTGAGCATCATCCTCATGCTGCTGGGAGGCTGGGGCTGAGCGAGGGGGGAAATTCTGGGGCTGCCTCTGAGCGTGGCCAGCACAGGGGCGTCTCCAGGCACCACGGCCTCAGCACCCCTGCCCTGCACCTTTGTGGCTCTGCTCTGTTGCCCAGCCCCTCTGCTCTGGTGCTGGAGGCAGGAGCCAGGCAGCTGTGAGCATTAAGCCAGCCAGCTCACTCGGATCAAACCAGACCTGGTCATTAAGGAAAAAAAAAAAGGCAAACCAAACCAAAACAAAACAAAAAAAAACCCCACCAACTAATGAAGTGAAGGGCTGGTCTGCACCGAGGAGCTGCTCGGAGCTGGTGTCTGTCTAGCGAGGAGCGTGGCAGCAGCTAACTGAATCAGGAAGCTCTGCTCGGGTCTGCTGAAGGTATTTTTTTTTATTATTATTTTTTTCTGAATCTGCCTCGATTTAGCTCTGAGTTTGAGCCCCGTGTAGGCTCTGATCTGTACCTCTGGGTGGTCCCCGGTTTGGAGAGACGCTGCCTTACCCCAGCAGCTGGTTCGGTGCTGGCACAGAAACTCCTCTTTGTCCTTCAGTTTGGGAAGCATCCACTCTGCTCAAAAGCCACTTACTGGCAGGGCTGGGTTTGGGAGAAACGCACAGCCCCTTCCCACACCACCCCGACCGCCATGGGAGAGGGCCACGGGGATTACGTGACCACCCAGCGGCTCTTAGAGCCCCTCCACGCCTCCTGTTCCATCCCCAGCTGTTCCGCGAGGCTCCTGTATAAAAAAACCAACGCTCTCGACCCCTGTCCTGGAAACGAGCGTGGAAAGGCGCCGGGGGTTTGGTTGCCAACGGAGGGAGAGGGCGCAGCGACCTCTCGCCCCGATCCGCAGGGAGGGCGGCGTGACCCCCCCCCCCCCCCCGGCCGGGGGGGGGGGGGGCGGCCCCCCCCCCCCCCCCGGGGCACGGGGCAGGGGGGCAGAGGCTGTGCCGGACCCCTGGGATGGGAGGCAGCTGCGGTGCCAGCAGTTGGCGTGCCCCTGCCCGGAGCCCTTCTGGGGGTCTCTGCTGCTTTTCTTGTTAATCGCTGGCAAAAACGCTGGGTCGGCTCGCCAAACCCTTTTTGCGCTGGGGGGGGGGGGGGACGGGACGGGACGGGTTCCTGGGGG
>NC_048910.1:11474579-11477548 GCF_011077185.1 Oxyura jamaicensis | reverse complement strand
TTCCCGTTGCAGACCACGAGCCTGCCCCAGGGGCCGAGGCGCTGCCCCGAGCATCTCCCCTTTGCACGGCCCCGAGCAGCTCTGTCTCTCCGTGCGTGCGTGGCACTGCCCTGTCTGTGCTCGTCTCCAGCCCCGAGCCGCTTCGGTGGCTGTGCTGACGCCTGGCCGCAGGCTGTCTGGCTTCCTCGCACCCACGCCTGCGATGGGGGAGCCTTTATTGCCGCTAATTAGCCGAACAAACAGGCTTGGACCACCTCCCCGCGCCCCCGAGGCAGGGCAGGAGCAGGCTTATTCCTGCTGGAAGATGCGATCTGATCAGCTGGGGGCTGCAGCCGTGATGGATGGGGGGAGAGGCTCTGGCAGCACCCCCAGCCCCTGGCGTGCGGCTGCCACTGCAAGCCCCAGCGGGTCGCATCCTGCCCTGCAGAGGGGCTGAGCCCCACGGCCGGGTCTCCTCCTCCTCTCCCTCTGCCTCCAGCTCCTGCCAGAGCTCCCCGCAGCCGGCTCCTCGCCTCCCTCCTCTCCCCTTCTCCCCCTGCCATTATTTGCCTCCGTAATTAGTTTATCGATCTCCGCCGAGGGTACTGGGACGCCGCGCACATTTGCCGTGAATCCTAACGAGAAAGCCCCGATGCCAACGAGCCTTTGGCAGCCAGGGGCTGAAATCTCTCCTCTCGCCTGCGTCTCTCCCTGCTGCGACCGGCTTCTCGGAGGCCTGGGTGCGTTAAATCGGGTGCTAAGGACACGGCTGGCAAGAGGGCTGCTCGCGGCAGCTTCCCAGGGTTTGTTCCAGCAGCTTGTTCCCCTAAGCGCCAGGACGCTGCGCTCACGGGCCGTGCTCCCCGGGTACTTTACGCCTCTCACGGCCACCCGAAAGCCAGCGGAGAAGCATAAAGCTGTCACTTGGCGCCGTGTGACTAAGAGGTGACATTAGCTCGGGCTGATCCGGTGGAGGCGGCGTGCCCCCGGCTGGTCCCGCTCGGCCGGCAGCGCCCGGTGCCGTGCGCCCCGTCGCCGAAGAGAGGGGCTGGCTCCTCTGGGCGTCCTCGTTCCCTTGGCTTGGCGCCGTGTTGGTGCGGATCCAGGCTGGCCTGACGCTGATGGGTTTGTGTTGGGAAACTGCCAGGCCACGGGGACGGAGGGGACGCGGTGTCCCGGGGAGGGGGGGTGGGCGCAGAGGGACCCCCCTCGCCTCGCCAAGCACCAAGCGCGCCGGGGGCTCTGCCGCCGTGCCCCAAGCTCCGGCTGCCCCCGGCCATCGGTGTGCCGGGGGTGCTGCCCCCCACCTCCTGCCTGCCACAGCCACCCCAGCCCCCCTGGGATCACCGCTGGGCTGCTTTATCCCGGCAAACCGAAGGGATTTGGGTCCTGCCTCCTCCCCGGTGGCCCCGGTGCTCCCTGGAGCCAGGACCGTGCCCCTTGCAGCCCCTGGCACACCTTAGTGAGGGTTTTGCACGGGATCGGTGCCCCTCCTGCTGCCATAAAATATATTTTAGGGTCTCCGGGTAACGCACGGTGGCTGCGCTGACCGGCAGGTCTCACCCCCCGGTGTCACTGCAGGCTGCAGCCCCACGCCATGCGCTGCGTGGGCTGACTGTCCCTGTCCTTATCTCTTGACACGGCTGGAGAGCGCAGGCAGGGCAGGAGGAGCGGTGTCCCCCCCCCCAGCCCTGCCAGCTGTCCCCAGCTGTCCCCAGCCCTGTTGGTGCCCCCACCACGGCTCCCTGGGGACCGCGGGCAGGAGCTTTGTTGGCTCCGTCCCCGCGTCCCTCCCAGCTGGCACCTTGCGCCACGCCTGGCTCGTTACGGGAAGCTAACGAAGGATGGGGGCGATTACTGGGGGAAATTGATTAAATCCTAAATCGGGGGGGGGGGGGGTTCAGAGGGCCTTGACCTCTCCCAGCTGCAGCAGGGGATCAGAGGCAGAGAAAAGCCCAACGCCGAGGGAGGAGGAGAGGAGCTGGATGACCCCAACCCCCTGAGCTGGGGGGGATTCGTGCTGCGGCCCCGCTGGTGCTGGGGGCAGGATGTGGCCCCGGGGGTCCTGCTGGGGTTTGCTCCCATCAGGATCCTGCAGCAGGCGGGGGGGTGCTGGGCGACCAGGGGCAGCTCCCGTGCACGTCGTTATGAAGTGGGGCGTTAATAAGCAGGATGTTAATGAGCTGGGAATTAATAAGTAGGCTATTAATAAGCGGGTCATCGATCTGCAGTATGTCAATAACCGGGTCACTGATACACGGGATGTTAATTAGCAGACCATTAATATGTATGATGTTAATAAGTGGGCCATTAATAAGCAGGATGATAATAATCAGCTGGCCATTAATAAGTAATATAATAATAAGCTGGCAATTAATAAACAGACTATTAATAACCTGGTCATTGATATGCAATATGTTAATAAACGGGTCATTAACATGCAGAGTGTTAATAAGATGATAATGAATATGCAGGATCGTTAATGTACAGGCTGTTAATAGACGGGCCATTATTAAGCAGGATGTTAATGAGCTGGTAATTAATAAGCAGACTATTAATAACCGGGTCATTGATATGCAATATGTTAATAAGCGGGTAAACGTTAATAATCGGGTAATTAATATACAATATGCTTATAAGCAGACTTTTAATAGGCGGGTCATTAATAAGCAGGACGGAAGGACCTCCGTGCTGGGGACACCTTTTATTTTATTTTATTTTATTTTAATTTGTTTTTTTCGTGGCCTTAATTCTGGCTTCCCCATCTCCCCCCCGCCTTGCCGCGCCCGCCCGCCCCGCGCCGCCCCTTTCCGCCCGCCCGCGCCGCTCCCGCCCCGCCGCCTCCTCCCCAACCGCAGAGCCGCGGTGCGGCCCGCCCCCGCCGCGCTCCCATTGGCTGCGGCCGCGGGGTGGGCGGGGCGGCGGCGGCGCCACGTGTGGCGGCACCAGGAAGTGGCGGCGGGGCCGGGGCGGCCGCGACCAGGTGCGGG
>NC_048910.1:11386018-11474179 GCF_011077185.1 Oxyura jamaicensis | reverse complement strand
GGGGGGGCTTCCTTTCGCCTCCGAGGGGCTTCGTTTTTTTAGCTCCGAGAAGCCCCCGGGGCAGGGAGAGGAAGGAATCCGGCCCGCTCCTCTGCGGCACGAGGCAGGAGGAAATGGAGCTCCCGGGTCAGCCCGTGCTGAGAAGCAGCAGAGCTGATCTCTAGCTTCTCTCCTGCTCCAAAGTTGAGCCCCCCCGAGCTCACCCCGCCGGGTTTGTCGTTATTGACGGCTGCCCCGCGATGATTTATGCAGGAGCTCGCTGCGAAGCGAGGCCCCTTGCCGGCTCTCCTCCTGGGGGAGGGCGACGCGCTAAAGAAATAAAAGCCGTGGGGGCGAGGCGGGCGGGCGGCGTGCTGGGGCTTTGTGTGGAGCGGGCAGGGAGCGGAGGAGACAAAACCCTCGAGGAGGGGGGAAAACGCGTGGCCGTGGGGTGCAGGTGGCCGGGAGTCTCGGCACCCTCAGGGTGTTTTTGGGGCGGTGCTGGGGGGGGGTTGGGGGGCAGCCGGGACGCCCCGGGACACCCCGCTGGAGCGGGCAGCAGCGGGCGTCGAAGCCTGGCACGTCCTCGGGGCCCGGCGGTCGCTTGGGTGGCAGAAACGGGGAGAGGAAACTTCCCTCGCTGTGACCCCGGCGCGGTTTTGGGGTGATCCCTGCGTGCTGCGGCTGAGCGCCGTGCCCTGTGTTCCTTCTTGTTTCAGAGGCGGATCCTCGATGGGAGCCTGGGCTTTGCTGCGGGGGTGAGTACAGCGCCTCGTGCTCCTCCTGGATCCTCCGTCCTTCCTCGGCTTCCCTTGCAGCGTGTCGAGGGGAACAGGATGAGGGGGAGGCAGCGGAGGGGTGCGGGGCTGGCCACCACCGATTGTTTCTTGGTCTGGGTTTTAGCTCCGGAGTTAAACTCCTGTCACCTCCTGGATCCTTTGTCCTGGCGCGATTCAGCCAGGTGGGAGAGCCCCTGTCCTGGAGAGGGACGTGCCCAGCTCGCTTCTTGGTCTCCCACGAGTTTGGGTGCCCGAGGGCAGTTTGTGTGCAGGGGGAGGCTCCGGCCTGGTAAATCCCGTTTGTTTTTGGTGTCCGGGGATGTTCTGCAGCTGGAAGGTGAGATTTCCCCCCGCAGTGCCACTTGTGGCTGGGTGACCTGCTGAAATGCCTGTCCCCGGCCTGGGAAGGCTTTCAGAGGGCGCGCAGCTCCCGGTAGAAAGCCCCGAGGAGCGCTTCTGGCCTCGTGCACCGGCACGTGGGGGCTGCTGCAGGAGGCTTCGTGGGGGAGCTGGCCCCAAGGATGGTTTCTGCAGCACCTTGGCTGCAGCTCTCCGGACTTCCCTGCGTGCCGGGAAATCCTTTACTGCCCGAGCAGAGGTCGGAGGCAGCTCCAGGTTTGTTTCCCAGCCCGGCGTCTCCTCCCTCAGACCCGCACCTTCCCGGTGCCCCCGGCCCCAGAAGGGCTCTGCCGGATCCCGCGGGGTCCTGGCCCTGCAGCTGGCCACGCAAACGGGCTCCAGGGCGGTCTGTCCTGCAGAGCCCTACCCGCTCCCCCCAGGGCTGTGCGCAGAGCAGGGCTCCTCGCGTGTTCCCAAGCGCCGACTCCCCCCCGATCCACCTGGGCTCGAACTGCTCGCAGCCCCCGGAGCCCGCGGGTCTTCTGCTGTTCCCTGAAGCGACCCCGGCTGCACCGGGGCCAGGTGAAGCTGACCCCAACGCCCCGGCGGGTGAGGTGAGGCAGTGCAGAGCTCGGTTCGCTTCCTTGCCAGCTCTCCTGGAGCACGGCCGGGACCTGCCGAAGCCGTGGATAATTCAGTCAGGCCGTTGTAGCAGCTCCTCGGGTCATCTCTGCTGCATCCATCGCTCGTTAGGAGCTGCCTGTTCTGCAGCTTGACTGTTTAATTTCCCAGCTGTCTTCCAGAGGTAGCCTTGTCCCTACGAGCAGGTCAGGGCGGTGCTGCCGGGGACAGCACGGGCTGGGTGCTTGCTCTGTCCCCCTGCCCAGGCTGTGGCACCGCTGTCCCCGTGGCTCAGGGGTGGGTGCTGCCGTGCACCATGGCACGGGGCTGTCGCCTTCCTGCGGCCCCGTGGGGACCCTGAGTCATCCCCGCGTGGCAGAGGTGTGGCCCGCCCGGCGCAGCAGCTGTCCTGCAAACATTTATTTGCTTTCCTCCCTTGTATTTGCTGTGCTGGGGAAGGAAAGGGAAAGTGGGATCGCTGCGGCGTCTGGAGGGGAAAACATCAGCCGGGACCCCCACGGGCGGCAGCGTCCTGCCGACAGAAAGTGCTGCCACGGGCTGTGACTTGTGGCTGTTCCTAGGTCACGCTCACAGCCCTGAGCTGCTGAAGCTGGTCAAGGCGAGCTGCCTGTGCCCGGCGGGGGCTGTGCAGCCCCTCTTCCATGCCGGGACCAGCCCTGGCAGAGGAAGGTGGCGGTGCCGCAGCCCCTGGGGCACCGGGCCGGGAGCAGCTCCGTGCTCGGGCAGCAGTGACGTGGCAAAAGCACTGGAGGGTGGAACAAAAGGAATTGTCTTCATGTTTTTTTAGCTAGATTGGTTCCAGATGTGCCCCCGGCGCTCTATCTTTTGCCTGATAAGGGGCTCAAGTCCCCAAGGCTGTGCTCGGCCCCGTGCCGTTGAACTGCCCCCCGGTGCTGCTGCGCTCCCTGTCTCCAGCTTGTCCTTGCCCAAAAGGTTTAATAACAAATGTTTTCCTGCCTCTGACGTGTTTGGTGCCTTTGCAAAGAGCCTGGGGAGGAGCTGGAGCCTTCCCCAACCGAGCAAAGCCCCAAGGGGCCATGCTGGACTCCGAAATCCTGGCGGGGAGCAGCGGGAGCCGCGGGGCTCTGCGCCTCTCCGGTGCTGGGGGGCCGTGGGCACCCCGTGTGCTCTGGTGGGCTGGCTGCGTGGAGGGGAGCAGGATGTGGAACAGCCACTTCTGAAAGCTCTTTGTAGCATTTTCTCTCTTTTCTGTCTTGTAACAAGCGTTTCTTCAGCCGGCGGTACTGCTCTGATCACGGGCTGCTTCTCCTGCCGTAAGGAATTTCTGCGAAATGCTGACTTTTCTGTTCAAGTCTCTTTGATGTGGGCTTCTCGCGCGTAAATACAGGCTGCTTCTCCGAGTGCCGGGGCAAGGGGGGATAGAGCTGAACCTCCCCTTTATCTGCAGCGTGTGATCTCCGAAATCTGGCCTGCGGAGTTGCTTTAAGCTTCCCCCGGAGCCAGAAAACCTCCGGGTGCGTCGGGGCCCCGCGGCGTCTCCGCGTCGTGCTGTGCTGGTGCTCGGCGCGGGGTCCCCACCAGGGACCCTGGTTCCAGGGGTGCGCGATGCTCTCCTAGGTCAGGTTCACTCGTGAAATGGGTCCCAGTAGTTCCCTGCGCTGCTGGGAGCTGTTCCCTGCCTGTATTTGGGGAGCAGGACAACGCCCGAACGACCTGAAAACTCCTCTGCCAGCCCTGAGCCAAGAGGAGGGCAGGGCCGGGGGCACCCAGCGACCTCGGGGCGGACGGTGCGGGGTGCTGAGCGCTGCCCGGGGACCTGGGGGGCCGCGGCTCAGCCCTGCGGGCACGCCAACGGGTCCGGGCCAGCCGCTGCACGCTTGGAACCGCGGTTGACTTGCGGCAGTGCCCCGAGCCGGGCTGTAGCTGCGCTTTTCTTTAATCCCCCTCGGCACAGCCGGCCGCAGCCGGTGCCTTGGGTGCGGGGGATGCTCAGCTCCTTCCCCCCCCTCTACCTCTGCCCGGGTGTGCGAGCACCGAGCCCTCTCTGCCTCGGTTCCCTCCCTGGAAGTCGCGGGTAACGGCGGCTTTGGCACGCGGGAGCCTCCGAGGTGACGTTTCCATGGAGACGAGCCTTTACTCGGGCATCTGATGTGCAATTCTGTTTTTTTTTCTCTCTTAAATCTTGATATTTTAAATGAGACTTTTTTTTTAATGTGTTCCCCGTTAGCTCTGCACCGTCCTGGGGGTGCTGTGCTCCCCTCCAACATCCAGGGGCTGGAGCCTGTGTGAACGCCGGCGGTCCTCCCCCCCCTTTTATTGGGTCACGCTTTGATTTCTTCTTCTGTCCCAGGTGAAGCAGAAAATCATAAAGACACGCTCTTCGCTCTGCGCCACGCGAGTCTGCCTCGAATTTTCCCTTTCAGTGCCGCTTAAAACTGCATCAGTAATTTCCAGGGGTCTGCCGAGGCTGGCTCTTGTCGTTGGAAGCGTAATGAAGTCAAGCCAAGAAGCTGGGCAGGGGAAGCAGCCTGCCGGGGCCTCATCTTCCTCTTTTCACTGCTGTCTGCATCGAGTCCTCGCCTGGAAGGAGACGCTGGTGCTCGGGGGCGCTGGAGGGAGACCCGGGCGGCGCTGTCGGGGCGTGCTGTGGCTGCAGGCACTGCTGCCTGGCGCTTCCTGGAGGGTTCCCCACCGGGTTCCCCGTCGGTGGGAGGACACGGACCTGGGTTCGGTCCCTTTCTGTGGTGTGAGGCTGTGCTGGCACGAGGCGGCCGGGTTGTGAGCCCGCGCTGCTCCGCGCTCAGCCTCATGCATCTCGGCTGGGGCGGACTCGTGTGTGCCTGCAGCACCGTTGTGGTTGAGTTAACGGAGCAAGGAAATTAAAACAAATCCGCTCCCTGTCCCTGGGCTGCTGGGCGCAAGAAGCGGCTGTCTCCGGTTTTGCTGATGTGTCTCAGGGCAGGGTTTGGGCTCCCTGCAGCCCAGGGATGCTTTCGATCCACAGCTGCCTCCTGCCTGCCGCCTCCTCCCCTTCCTCAGCCACAATTTGTTTTCCTGGAGCCGGTGGTGGTGCATCTCTGCTCTGGAGCACGAAGGCTCCTTGCTGAAACGCCCTGGATTTGGCAGGAGGAGCCTGTCCCCGTGCCAGCCGGGGCTCTGCGGGTCCCTGGACGGAGCTCTCTTATTTCTTCTTGTGACACCGGCTCGCCCCGTGGTGCTGCTGGGGCTCGGTCCTGCCTCTGGGGTACCCTGGGTGCATCAAGGGGGAGAGCCTGGACCCGGTGCAGCTGCGATCGCCTCGTGTGGGGCTGTCCTGGAGGCAGAGGTTTGGTGACCTTAGGAGGGTCACCCGAGCTCACCTGCACGTCCCTTGCACCAAAACCCCATCGCTGCTGTCCCCAGGGTGGCCGTAGGTGCCCCGTGCCCTCCTGGCACGCGTGGGACGAGCGCACCGGGGTGAGGAGTTGTGGCGAAGCTCAGCACAGATGAAGCCTTTGTAATTAAGTGTGGTTCTGTCACTCCATCGGCTCGCTGGCAGAAATCCCAGCCCGCCGGGTACCTCGGGAACATCGTCTGCTGAGGGATGCTGCTGGAGCGGGGGGTGACCGTGCTGGCTCTGCCGCGGGGCACGAGCCCCGGAACAGCGGGGTCAGGCCGCTGCCTCCCACACCAAGGTGTGCAGGAATAAATTTCTCCCTCCCCAGCAAGTCAGGGGGCTCGGTGCCACCCTGCAGCCTGCTCTTTCGGCTGGTGAGGCTCGGGGGGGCCTGAGGCTGCGTCATCCTCCGGGGGCTGGGAGCGGTGGAGCTGGTGGGGGCTTTGGCGCTGACTTAGTGGCAACGGGAGCTGGAGGCTGCGTGGTGCCAGGGCTCTGTTTTCTGCGGGGAAATGCTAGCTTGGCGTGAGGTGACGATCTCATCCTGCGGAGCCTCTCCCTGTTGCTCGCGTTTCCACGTTGGGGTGTGTGTTTTTTTTTTTTTTTTAGAGGAGGTGGCATCTGAAATACGAAGTTTGACAGCTGTGGTTAAGTTCAGCTTGACAGCCTGCTTTCTTCTTACTCATAGCGAGCTGAGGGTTACGCAGTCCCCCGGGGACTGGTGTCTGCAGCAATCGGCATCTCGCTCCCTTGGAAGCGAGGGGGGCTCGTTACGCACCCCTCCGCTGCGGGCGGACGCGCGTGAGCTGAGCAGGATCTCCCGCGGGCACCGTGGGGTGCAGAGCAGCATCCTCAGCACCCCTCCCGCTGCCAGCTCTGGGCTCGCTTTGCTCATTCCCGTGGGATCCTGCTTTCACACCCCCGCTGCGCCCCAAGCTTCCCCCCCCCCCTCCCCCCCGACTTGCTTGCCTGAGTCGGGAAGGGCTGAGCATCGCCTCGTGCATCCCTCGGGGCAGGCAGCTGCGGAGAGGTGCTTTCTGCTCTTCCCTTCCTTCTCTTTCCCTTCCCTGCCCTCCCTCCTGATCGAAGCTTTGGCTTTTTGGTAGGAACTCGTCTGACGGTGGGGCTGGTCCCGGAGCTGGTCCTGGAGCTGGTCCCAGTCAGCTCCCACAGCTGCAGGGAGAGGAGCCGGGGCCGCTGCCGAGGCCGGGCTGGTGGCTTTTTAATTAGCCCAGCCCTGTGTGCCTCACACAGCAGAGGAGGGGAAGAGATAAGGCGATAAAACACCTTCTGTTCCCTGGTGTAAGGCTGTGGCGCGGGTGCCTTGCCTGGCTTGCTGTTCTCCGAGCCGGGTGCCGCCCAGGACACCCGGCTGCAGTGAAACCTGCCCCGCTCCGAGCCCCGCACACCCCGTGCCCTGTTTCTCCAGCGGTCCTTTGAGTGCTTCCTTCTCCCTCCCAGAGCCGTGAGCCATGCACAAGGCTCTGCTGGGCTCTCCACGGGTCTGCCCGGGTCTCTGTGACCGCAGCAGGCGGTGCCCAGGCGCTGGATGTGCCCCGGTGCTGTGCAGGGGCGGAGGATTCGCAGCCCCCCTCTGCTGTGGTTGCCTCGCTGTTGGGTAGCGGGGCAGGGGAACTGCAGCCGAAGGGCAGCAGGCTGAGATCTTCACGGCAAAGCCCCAGCCTGGCCTCATCTGACTTGGAAAGGGCTCTTTGGCTCTGCACATTATCCAATAGATTTTTTTTTTTTTTTTCCCTTCATGAGCTCGAGCCTGCATGTGGTCGTCCTCCCCGACCCGCTCTGCGGAGAAGCCTGGAGCTGGGCACAGGGTGGGAGGATTTCCTTCCCCCCCCAGCAGGTGGGGGTCACAGGTCTGGTCCTGCAGCTGGGGATGGGCGGAGAACCCAAAAAACCAAACCAACCAGGGAATAAAACCAGAACAAAACAGGGTGAGGAGGTTTTCCTGCTGTGCTGCTGCTCCCCTTCGGAAGGACGCCTGTGGCTGCGCTAATCCCCCGGAATTTTACCCTTCTGAGCTCGCGTGGTCTGCCAGCTCCTTCAGGCTGGAGCCAAGAAAAACACTCTAGGTGCAAACGGTCGAGAAAACCTCGCTTCTCCATCCTTTGGTCGGGAAGCTGCTGTGAGTGGCCCTGCTGGGCGGCTGAGGCCAGGCAGGCAGCACGGCGGTGAGGGCGGGTGACTCGGGCACCCCGAGGCTCTCAGCCCGCTGGCTGCGGTCCCCAGGCTCTCACCGCTCGCCTTGTGTCTCCTAGGTCATGCTGGCCGCTTCCTACTGGTCCCTCCTGGCCCCGGCTATCGAGATGGCTGAGGAGTCCGGCACCTTTGGAGCCTTTGCCTTCCTCCCCGTGGCCGTGGGCTTTGTTCTGGGAGCAGCTTTCGTGTACGGGGCCGACCTGCTCATCCCGGTGCTGGTAAGTGCGCGCGGGTCTCTGCCTGCTCTGTGCCCACCCCGTAAAATGTCCTCGTTTTCCTGCAGGGGTGGGATCCGGGGAGCCCGGGGCATGCCCAGGACCCTCGGGGTGATGCTGGCTGCGGGCAGTGGGGAGGCGCAGGGCAGCGGTGCTGGACCCGGCGCTGTGCTGCTGGTGGCCCCGAGCAGCCCACCCTCGCCTGGGCTCTCTCTGGGAAGCCGCAGCTTCTCCCCTTCCTTTGTCTTCTGCCGTGACAGGAGCCAGATGCAGCTTGGTTTCTATCAGAGCTTTAATGAAACTGTTTTCTCCCCCAAGACCCCGTGGCTCTGCCTGTGCAGCTTCAGGCTCCGCGCTGTTTTTTTTCTCTCTTTTTTTTTTTTTTCACACTGCTGCTTTTGTTCTTTTTGCTGGCAACACTTTGCAAACAGTTCAGGTGTGACCTTCTGCTTCAGCCCAGAGGTTTAATTTGCGGAGCTGCCAGCCCTTTGAGCGTCTCAGAATTGAATGAGCCATCCCGCCGTCTGCGAGCACTATCAAAAAATAAAAACCAGGAGCTGTTGGACCGCCGCGGCGGAGAGCGTAAGGGCGGCTTGGTCTGTCGGGGTGTTCTCAAAAACTTCCAAGGAACCTTTTAAAAATCTCTGATTTATTTTAGCGGCAGGTGGGGTTGCGAGCGAAGGGGGCTGAGGCTGGCGACCCCCAGGGGAGCCGCTGTGTTCGTTTTCCCTGCTCCCCGCCTTTTGGAGCCTCTCCTAAGAGGCGCAGCCGAACGCGTCCTCGGTTAGGAAGAAAATGGCCCGATCTGACCGCGTGTCAGCGCCGGTGTAAATGGGTGCATTAAAGCAAAGAACAAATAAATGAAACGCCGGCGGCGTCAGACTGCTAAAAGCCTGGGGCCCCCTCCGCGGGCTGCTGGTGGCTCCCCGGCTGTTCCCTCGGCTCTTCTCAGGGCTCCCAAAGCTTTCGCTGGGCTGTGGGGCTCAGCACCTCCCAGCAGGGGCTGAGCACCCGGGGGATGCTCGCGGCCAAGCCTTTTGTGCCTGCTCCCCGCAGCCCGAGGTCTCCTGCTGGCACCGGCTGTAGCCAGATCGTCCTCGTCCCCGAGGTGCTGGATGGGGCCGGGTGTTTGATCAGCTGCCCGGAGCCGCTGTTTCCCAACAGGGTGGACAAACAGTTGCAGCACAGAGCCCGCTTCTTCCCGCTGCCTGACGCTTGTTGCTGGCGCGTTTGGAAATCGTGCGGGCTGGGGAGTGAAATTCTTGGGTCGCAAAGAGCAGGACGGAGCGACGAGGGGTGGCAGGGGAGGGAACGGCCGGCGTGCACGGTGTGGCTGGTGATGGAAACCCGGGGGTCTTGCGGCTGTCCCTAGTGCCGGAGCACGAACACCACCGGGAGAGGAGCTGCTGCCTCCCCTGCTTTGCCTCGGCGGTGCCGTGCAGCGCGTGCTGCTCTGTGCTTTTCCCGCAGGACTCTGGTAGCTGCTGCGGGCGCTACCGTTGAGCTCGGAGAGGATTTACGCCCTGTGTCTAACGCCTGCGTTAGGAACGCTTCCTGCATCTGCTGGTAAGCCGGCAGGCGGCGAGGGGGCTGCCCCTGTGCTGGGGCTGGTGTCCCCCCGCTGGGCGGGAGCTGCCTTGAAGGAGGCTGTGCAAACGCAGGGCATCTGCACGAGTCCTGCCCCAGGTGACTCGTGCCAGGCTGGTGGCGCGTCCTTGGTCAGGGCAGGGGACCCTGCGCCCCCAGCCCAGTGCAGCAGTGCTGGCTGGTGGACTTTGAGGATTAAGCCACTGCAGTTCCCTTCCGACGAGCCTCGCTTCTTTCTGAATCAGTTAAAATCTTGTGATTGATTTTATTTCTTCCTCCGCTTAACATCAGGGGATGGAGGGATGCTGGTGAGACCCCAGAGCGTGCTGACCCCGGGCGGGCAGGAAGGAGGGATCTGTTCTCTGTAGGCTGCTCTTGCTCCCCGTGCCCGGCACTCCTCCGTAACTGTTTTGCTCTACAGCAACAGGTAGTAAAAGCTTTTAACGAGCCCTTATCTCCCCGGGGCTGCTCCCGGGGCTGGAGCAAGGCTTCGCTCCCCTGCTCCCACGGCAGCAGGGCCAAGGGCCGAGCGGCTCTGCTGGTGCCCAAATGTTTGCTCAACGGCAGAGCGGGGCCGGTGGGAGGGTTAAACCTCCAAGACAAAGTGGTTAATGATGCCGAACAGCTGTAGCCATTAAATTCCTTACAAAAGGCAGATTTAATCTATTACGTCTTTATCTTTTCGCGGCTCCCCTGCTGGAAGCCTTTAGCGTGTTGGCTCGTCCTTTAGCCGGGTTTGTAGGCTGTGAGACATCCTCAGCTCTGCTGTCCTCTGCCTAATGCTAAAACTGTCCTCGGCCCCAGGCTAAAAGAAAGAAGAATCGGGCATTTGGGTGTGCTTGGAGAGCAAGAAATAAGCCCCAGGAGTTTTAGAAGTGTCTCCTTCCCTCTGCTCACCCTCTCCTTTTGTCCAGCCAAGCTGTCTCTACCGGCCCTGCTGGATTCGGTGGTGTGGGAGGTGGGGACGGGGCTGGGTGTGCTGCAGGATGTTGCTGAAGTCTCGGGGAACACCTTGAACCACTACGAGAGACCTGTCTGCCTCTTCCCTCCCCCGGCCCTGGTGATGCTGCAGCACGGTTCTCCTTCCTGTGCTGATTTTCAGTGACACAGCTGAATTTTGGTATTTCCAGGAGGACTCCGGATGGAGAGGGGCAGCCGATGGGGGCTGCGTGTGAGAAGCTGTTGCCCCTACGCAAAAAGCCCTGGGCCTGAGGGTCTCTGATGCTCATAATCAAAGCCTTTGAAGGAGAACCTGCTTAAAAATACCGCAGCACCCGGCACAGGAGGTCCCTGGCGGCTGAGAAGCTGCCGTCGGTCTGCAGCAATGCGTGAGAACACTGGAATTAAGAAGCATTGCTCTCATCCTTTAGCCTGTCTCGCAGCTCTGCTGGCTGCGCCGTGCTCTGTTGTGGGGTTTCATTGTGCTTCCACCGTGGGTTCCTTGCTCAGGCCTCCCCCTTCCCCGAGGAATACGACGAGGGTCCGGAGGGCTGCATCCAGCCCTGCCTTTGATTCTCCGTCAGTCCCTGGCTGGTTTTGCTCCTTAATTCTTGCCGGTTACGTTTTGCCTTCGTGCTGCTGGTCCTCCAGCCTCTCCCAGCAGGTCTCCGGCAGGCGCCGCAGGCAGGTTGAGCTCCCCGCAGTGCTCCTGTGCCCAGCTGGGGTCTGGGTGGGGTGCTGGGGTCTGGGCACAGCGCCTGTGCTGAAGCTGTGGCTCGCAGGAACTCCTTCATTTGTGCCTTTTCTGGGTCACTGCGGGAGATAAATCCCCCAGGGGTGAAACCCTCGCGGGCTGCGCGTCAGCTCGCCGTAGCGGTGTGCCCACGTGCGCTCCCGGTGCCGTTAACCACATTATTCCTTCCGTCCCCGTCCGCCTGATGTCCTCTCTGCTTTGGGATCGTTGCGCTGAATAGGATAACGAGGCTTAATTGCCTTCATCTCTTCTACCTCAAGGCTTTGCTGGGCTTGGAAACCTCTGCCCAGCTTTGGGATGAGGCTGCGGGTGGGCTCCTGCCCCCTGGGGGGGCCCGGGACGGCCAGCAGCTAACGGGTGACCCAGCCAGGGGCTGGTGGGCAGCTGCTCGGCCCCGCCTGGAAGCCTTCTGCTGCCTCCTGGCCAAAGGATGATCGGAGAAAGGGGTCTGGAGAGCCAGGGCTGTAAATCTGTCCTGGAAATCCCATCTCGATTGAATATTTTTTTTATTTCCTTGTCAGCCAGAGCCAGGGTTTGTTTTTCCTGGCTGCGGAGCAAATCAATAAAGCTGCACGTGACGGGGGGAACGTTCCTTGGATTTAAAACAAATCGCGTCTCCGGAGCTTTTTCAGAGCCTTTCTCCCGGGCTGGCAGGTGCTCCACGGAGGGGACACGCGTGGCTGAGTCCTCCCCAGTCGTGCCTGGGTGTTTTGTACCTGGGCTGGGGCTCTCCAGGCTCTTTGCAGCTGCATTCATGGTTTTAACAGCAGTAAAGGCTGAGGAGCCTGATGTGGTGGAGCTGAGAGCGGCGCGTGGTGGCAGTAGGGGCCGGATCCTGCTCACCCTCTCGTGGCTGCGCCGTGCTCCTGCCCCTCGTCCACGCCTTTACCCCCGGTGGGGTCCGGGTGTGCCGCTGGCCTCCTGGGCAGGCGCAGCGAGCAGAGAGATGTTCGCAGGCTCTCTTTTTTCAGAATGCAGCCTGGGATCGGGCACTTTGCGCAGAGAATTTTCAGCTATTTTTGGCGAGCTCTCTTGGGAAGGACTTGAGAGCTCCGAGAGCCGCGGGGCGTTCTCCCCTTTCACACCGGCGCTGGCTGCGGCTGGGCTCACCATGTGCCCGTGCGAGTCACGTCGCGGGGGGGGGGACCTGGGCATCGGGTGGTGGTGGCGAGCTGCAGGAGGGGAAGGCAAAGACCTCTGTGCGTGCATGCACGTTACTTAAAATGGTCGCTTTTGGGGCTAAAAGTCAGCTGGATGGGATCTTTCCTGGGCCGCTAGGTACCCTTGTGGCACGTACGTGGAGAGGAAGCGGCCGTGAGGACGGGGGTCCCATCTGTGGGTGCTGGGGACCCCTTCCCTCTGCCGGTCGTTAGCACAGCTCTCCCCTCCGATTTACCCACGTTTTTAACGGGTTAATTGTCTCCCGAGGCAGTGAAAATGTGCCGGGGCTTGTTGCCGGTGCTAATTTATAATCAGGATAAAAGTTCCTCTTATGCAATTTGATTTCTCCGAGACATGCCCAGCGCAAGTTCCCGTTCTTAATGTGCCTTTTCCTGTTCATTTGCGACTCCTAGAAAGCTAATTAGCTGCACATCCTCATTGCTGTGGTAGGTAGAGGCTTTTCCTTTGGAATATTAAGCAGAGGACGTGCTCGTATGCGTATTTTCTGGCTTATTAAATTTGGGGGCATGGGACTGAAGTGCTGTGACTGTCCTGTGGCCTTGGCTTTGTGTCAGGGTGCTGCTGCGCCTGGGTGGTTTGCAGTTCAGCTAAAAAAAATGTGCAGAAGTGGGGTTAGTGGGCTGCCCACGGAGCCTCCCGGGCTCTAAAAATTGGTGGAGATGCTAAAAAAAAATGTCAGGCTCCTCTCCTTGCTGTGACGAGGCCGCTCCTCTGCGTGCTGCCTGCTGTTGGACTGGGTCTGGAAGGCTCAGGGAGGGCGGCTGGAACCCTCCGTGCCCCTTTTTGGGGACTGTGGAGAGAAGCATCATCTCCACCACCTGCAGGACTTGCTCCTGCAACATTCGTGTGCTTGGTTTTGAACACCTGAACGAGGCCCCGACCGTCTGTGGGCACGGCGAGCGCCACGGGCTGTTCCGCAATCTTCAAATCCGCCTTGGAACGTGCTCCTGGCAGAACCCAAATTCATGCCTCTGCTGTGAAATGTAAACCTGCCATTAAAACGACAGGAGAGGAGAGGAAGGTTACAATCGGCTGGGTGGCGAACTGTCAGGGGGAGGAAGGCTGCTTTCATGCAGCTTGTGGAAAATATATGTGCGTGCATCGATAAACGCAGCCCCGTGGCAGCTTGCTATCAGAGCAAACCGTGACTCACCCGCATTTACTTGACGTGCTGCCTGCTTTGGAGACGAGCTGCCAAGAGTCAATTCGGTGCCTCTTCTGCCTGGGCCTCCCCCGAGAGGCCGCCGGGGCGATGCCCGCGGGTGCCGGCGTGCCGCCGCCTCGCGACGTGCTCCTGCTTTGAGCCAGGAGCACGGAGGTGCTGCGGGGGGGGGGGGATTTCTCTTCCCTTTGCGCAGCCGGATCGAGAGATGTGCCTTCACGCCCTCCTGCTGCACGGCCCCAGCCTGGCAGCGAGCAGCTCTTCCAACCGCTTGGTTTAACCCCGCGTCCTTGGGCTGAGGGCCGCATCCAGCTCCGCTGGGGGCCTGGCAGCTGCAGGATGAGGGATGCTGCCACGCAGCACGCGCTCCTCCTGGCTTCCAGCTGTGTGGGGTGGCTGCTGCCTGCATCCTGCTGCCCGGAGCTCGGTAAAACAGGCGTGCCAACAGGCGTCCACGGCTAATCCGGCGGCGCGTCGTGCCTCGTTCGTAGCCTGATGGCTCCACTGGAAAGGGGTGCGCTGCTGGAGAACTGGGGGGGAGAAATGGCTTGGTTATTTCTGCTCAGCCAGCCCGAGGCTCCTCTCGTGGTGTTTTGAGCACACGGATGGCTCTCTGCTCCTCTCCTCTCCAGGCTCGGGGCTGCAGAGGGCTGTGAGGCTGCTGGGGCCGTGCGCGCTGTCCCCCGGCGGTGCCTTGGGATGTGTTGTGGTTGGGGTGTGGAAATCCACATGGTGTGTTCCTGTCTCCTATCATGCTCTAATTATCAGCGAGATGGTGACAGGGCCGTGATGTTAATCTGCTGTCCTCGGGCCTCGCAGCTAATGCAAACTGAAGAACTGACTGCAGGAGTCTGCTCCTACTTGGAGGCTGTTTGCGGGCTGACGGAGGCATCTCGCTGCTGGCTTACGTTCTGCGTGCTCTCCTTTATGGCCTGTCACGGCTTTATAGGTGAGGTAAATACAGCACGTATAAATAAATGACACTTAACGAGCGTTCAGATTGCAGGGAACAAGACGCAGCCAGGAGGGGAGCAGCACTGCGGGGATTTACAGCCCGGTGTGGCTGCCGATGGAGCGCCCTGCTGGAAGCGCGCTGCCTTCTGCGGCAGTGCTGCCTTCTGCCAGGCTCGGTGACACCCTGCACAAGGGCTCCGGCCTGTGTCACCCCTCCTGGAAGCCGTCCGTGGCCTTTGGTAGGAGCACAGGGGGTGGCTCAGCAACGCGGCGTGGCCAATGCTGCACCCACGTGTGCCGGATCGTCCCCGCGGGACCGCGCGTGCCGGGGATGGCGAAGGAGCGACCGACGGCTGGCAGAGCCCGGGGTGATGAACAGCCTCCAGGTTCGGAGCGTCCTCGTGGTTTTGGCTGCTGCTCTGGGCTACTCTTGTCTGCCCGGAACTGGGTTAGGAAAAACAAGGCTGGCTCACGCGGTCGTGCTGTGTTCGTTTCCCTCCTCAAAATGCAGAGCTGGGGTTTGTGTTTTTTGGTCAGCCCGGGGATGGGCGAGGTGGCCTCAGGAGTGGATCCTGTGGGTTTTGGCAGAATAAATAGAGGAGGGAAGACGGAGGTGGTGTCCCTGCTCCTGCTAATGTGGATGCTGCCCCGATTTATCAGCAGGGAGCACAAAGAGGGGAGAGATGCTGGGCACCAGCCCTGCTGTGTTAGCTCCGTGCTGGCAGCAGCGCCTCCGCGCCTTGGAGGGGAGAGGGCTGGCTTCAGAGCTCGATGTCTGGGCTGAAAGTTGTCTTGGTTGGAATCCAGCTCCTGAACGCCCTACCCTCGAACACAGAGGACGAGTGCTGCTCGCTGGCAGGTTTTTGGGGAATCAGCAAGTTCCCCAGCTCAGAACTCAGCTGTGCCCCGCGGGACCAGCCCTGGGGCTCAGCGCTGGGCTTGACTTGTTCTGAGCTCCAAGAAAGGGAAATTGGTTAGCTGCTCGGTGGTGGTAATTAGGAAGTGCCTCGTCCCTCATTACGCCTCTCTTCTGTAATGAATTAACAAATTAATTGGACTCGCTGAAGGCAATGAAGGGCCTCCCCTGTGGGTTTATTGCGCTGGGCTTCAGGAAGGTGTGTCGGGCTCCCCCGGCTCTGCCCGGCCTCCCGCAGGCGCTCGGAGCGGGTAGCAGCGCAGCCCAGGAGACACGCCGTGCTGGTAGCTGATGCAGCGTGCGAGACCCGCGCAAAGGAAAACAGAGCAGAAAGCCTGGCCTTGGAAGTGAGCCTGCTGCGGGCTCCGTCCCTGGAGGCTGCGCCGGTGCCGCTGGGCTCAGGCACGATGGTGCGGGGAGAAGAAGGGGCAGGTCCGAGGAGCGGTGCTTCCCCGTCCCTTTACCAGGGATTTCTGCTGGTAATTGAGAGCCTGGAGGAAATGGGGTTTGAACGTGGTGTAACTGAGCAGTGCTGCACAGCCTCTCGTTGTCGGGGAAGCGATCGATGGCGAGCCGAGCCGCTCTCCCTCCCCGTTTCTCGTGGGCTCTGCCGGCCGCATCTGATGCGTGTCCAGCTTTGGCACGCTGTGGATGTGTCACCTCTCGGTCCCTGAAGGATCCCAGTTCCTTCATCCTTCACCCGTGGGCTTCTCTCTGTGGGCAGAACCGCCCTGCAGGGCTGGGCTGATGCCTGGCACCCCTCAGCTTGTGTCGGTCAGGGGGAGCAGGGCTGGTGGCCGCTGCCTTCCCCCTCCCGGGGCTCCTGGCCTCGCAGCAGCAGCCTCCCCCCCTCTTTGTTCGCTTTTCCCCCCGTTAATTCAATCTGCACTGTTAGCAAATCATTCCCGAGAAGTTATTGTGTAAAAAATGAGCTGTTAATTGAAGTTTTGTTTGCTTTTTCTCTTACTGTTGCAAAAAGCCTTGCATAATAAGGACTGTAAAAATCCGTGTTGCCACGTTACAGACATCGAGGTGGGGAGGGGGCAGGGAGGGAGGAGAGATGCGAAGCTGCTCTCCATTAGACTTTAATAAGCATGTGGAGAAAAAGCTCTTGTTAATCCCCTTGGAGGTTTAAAGGTTTATTGCTAACAATTAAAATCTCATATTGTAGCTCTGACTCGGTGCCACGAACCTCTCCGCTGCGTCCTGCCGGGCGCACCACGCGTGTCTGCGTGGTGCTGGTGGGCAGAGCTGTCCCCGGGGGGAGATTCCTGCTCCCGGGGGGAGTTTCCTGCTCCCAAGGGAAATTCCTGCTCCCTTCCTGCTCCCGAGGGGAGATTCCTGCTCCTGGGGGAGGTTCCTGCTCGGGCTGGCCACGAGGCTGCCTCTGCCCGGTGAGGTTCCTCCCAGCAAGCGACTGGAAGCGTGGGTTCGTCCCACCTGGTTTTGGTGGCAGCGCTCGCCCTGGTTGGAGCCAAAGGACTTTGAGGACAGCCTGTTGTATTCTTATTTTTATTTATTTTTCGTTCTGAGCGGCTGTTTGGGAGGAGGGGGGGTGCCATCCCCTCCCCCTGCTGTCCCCTCCGCTGTCCTGGGGCAGGAGGTGGGCGCACAGCATCTGAGGCTGGCGTGCTCGCGCAGCCGGTGCTCTGCTAGGTGAATTTACGGGCGGGGGTTGAAGGCTTCTCGAAGCTCCTCGGGGGACAGGGGACTGTAAAAAGCAAAGAAGGGTTTCATGCCACCAGAGGTGGGCCTTGCTCGTTTAGCAAGCTGTTTTCTGCTAGATTGCAGGGAAGAGGCGAAAATATTTGTGCGCCCTCGTTTTTGTAACGACAGAGGTTACCCAAACCGCCTCCCTTCGGCCGCGCACAACGTCCCCGTTACAAAACGAGGAGTTTCGTAACGAACCTCCCGGCTTCCCTCTGCGCCTTGGGAATCGCGTGCACGGCCCCGCTCCCAGGCACGGGCTGCAGCCCTCGCCCCGAGCCCAGCGCCGCTCCCAGGCCGGGTGCCAGCAACATTCCTGCTTCCTCCCGCAAAGCCTGAAGCCCCGGACACGCCGAAGAGGAAAATATCTGTACCCTTGGCTTTAATACGAACGTCTCTTTGGCTAAAAAGATGGGTTTTACAGGTTTTACTGCTGGCAGCCCACCTGGCTGGGGTGCTGCGGGGCCGCCCCACGGCATGCTCTGACCGTCGCCACCTTCCCGCTGACACAGGAGGAGGAGGAGGATGGATTCTCGCGGTGCACCAGCGGAGGCCGGTGATGAAAGCTGCTGTTGGCAACTGAGAAAAATTATGAGTTATCGAAGCGGCTGATAATTAGCAGAGAATAAAATGTGCTTGCAGTGATATCCCGGTTACAGATAAACCAATACCCGCCTGCCTTGCTCCCAGTTTTTAGGGGAAAGTTTGGGTGTCGCGCTGCTTCTAGCTGAGCAGCGCCTCCCGGCTCGGTGGTACCGGCTCACCAAACGCTCCTGGAGCAAACCCGATGTGCAAACGCTGATTTTTGTGTGCGTGTGTGCCTGCGGACAACCCTCTCCTCTCCAATTCCCGCAGCAGTGCTGCCATAGCTACGGGCTGGCTGCGGCAGGCGCGGCTGCTGGGCCGTGGGAGGACGCGGTGCCGGAGGAGCCAGATGGAAGATGCTCTGCGTGGGAAGAGGGAGCCCCGGGCCTCCCCCCGCGCCGGCTGCCGCGGCTCCGGGAAGTGTTTTGGTGAGCCTGGCACGAGGCAGCAGGGATGGGGTCGGTGCTGATCCTGCAGCCCAGCTCCCGAAACGGCCCCGGGGAGCGCTGCGGGGTCAGACCCTCGGGGCATGGTCCAGGTTTTTTATTTGAGGCTGAAAGCGTCGATCTGCTCGGGTTCAGCCCCGTGCTCTCCTGTTACAGAGCAAGCTGGCGGTGCTGGGTTTCCCTGGGGAAGCTGCTGGCGGTGCTGGGTTTCCATGGGGGCTCCAACTTAAAGCCAGGAGCGCGGTGTGAGGCCTGGGAAAAGCCCTGGAAGGAAAAGCCCTGGAAGGAAAAGCCGTTCCCTTCCAGCCCTGGTGGTGAGGCGAGGAAGGCTGACTGCGGTAACTCCATCTCCCTCGAGGAGCGGCTCGTCTGGGTTGGTTTTGGGTCGCTGTGCCCGATAGGCTCTGAGGCTGTGCTGGGCACCTCGGGGCCATCTGACCACGTTTTGGGGACGTGCCTGGAGGCAGGCAGGCTCCTGGCAGCTCCAAATCCCAGCCCCAGGCACGTCCCAGCCGCCGGCAGCGCCCGTCCCCAGTTGCCTTGAGGTCTGCGCGGGGCGCGTCGTGGTTTTTAAGGAGCTGCGGCTCAGCGTTTGTCCTGGCACGACGCTGAGACGGGGATCGATGCAGCCAGGTGGCCGTCAGCTTAATTAGTTATTAATGCAGGTTTAAATGAGCAGGGCTCTGCGGAGCGTGGGCGGCGAGCGGGACTGCCGCAGGTGCTGCGCCCCGTGGTGGCACAGCCCTGGGGACACCTCGGGGTGACTTTGGGAGCGGTGTGACCGGCTGATGTCCCATCAGATGAGCATCGATGGGTGCTGAGGGAGGGCTGGGGGTGCAGCCACCCCCGGGAATTCACCCCGTGTTAGCTTTCAGTGGGCTGTGAGCGGGTGCTGTGAGTGGGACGGGGATTCTGCGCCCCGCCAGCTGAGCTCCCCTGGAAGTTCCCTCTCTGATAACCGAGCACTCTCTGAGGGCGCCGTTGTCCTTTCTACCTGCCCCTATTTCATGTTTCTCACTACAGATCCTTTAATCTGCCTAAGAGAAGGTGGAGACGTGTGGCTCTGCTGCTGCACAGCCTTTGTCTCGTTCCCAGTGCTGTGCAGGAGCAGCGAAGCCGAGCGAGCGCGAGGTGCGGGCAGGATGTGACCGCCCTGTGTCCATCGTGGCTGCAGATGTGCCGGGTCTCCCCGTCCCCTCCCGGCTCCCCGCCCCGCTTTGTTCCTCTCCTTTTATCGCTTTCTGGTCTCCGCTCTGTTACCACTTTCTCTCTTTTAATAAGCGTGAAATGAGAGCCTCCGGGCACCGTCACGGCGTGGCTCATTGCTGCCTCGTATTTCCCTCTCCGTGTTAGCCCCTGGACGAGCTCGGAGCGTTATTTATTTACGAAACGAGGCTTTCCCCCTGAAACGCTTTCTGCTGTTAGCCGATGGGCTGTGGGCTTTGTCTCCTCTGGCTTGGTGGAGCCTGCTGCAGGACTGCCAGGATGCTTTTGGGCAAAAAGCCAGGATGAGAGCGGAGTAGAGGTGCTGTGGCTCCGACCCTCCCCGAGCTGTGGCTCCGACCCTCCCCGAGCTGTGCGCCGCGGCAGCACCTTCGCGGTGGGCACTCAGTGATCCGCACACAGCCGGAGCATCGGCGCTCGTCGCCCCGAGTTCTTTATTCATTTATTCTCGCCCGTCGGGTGGGGAAGAGCAGCTTGTTTCTGAAAGGTGCCGCTCGCTCATTCCTCCTTCGGCTCCAATTCAGCCCAGCCCGCAGCTCGTGCAGGAGGCCGGCTTGGCAGCGAGCGGGGAGAGCCTCCTTCCAGGAGGATGAGTCCTGCGCTCAGGTCTCCAGCGGGGGCGGCTTTTTGTTCCTGGGGGCCAGGAGCCGGAGCCTGGGCTGGCTTCCCCCAGGTCTCTGCTGCTGAGGCCACCTCTGGGACTTGCTGTGCTCCATCCCGAGCACCTACGTGCAGCCCCGCAGGAGCGCTGGGCTGGCCCTAGCACAGACAGACGCGCGCAGGCCTGTTTCTTGTCTTTCAGGGAGAGGCCCTTGCCCAAATATCTCGGTTTTACAGCTGGCTGCTTTGCTCCCACTTTGAAGTGCGTCCCTGTTTGGTGCTGCTGACCGGATCGGTAGCGAGACGTGCTCAGCCTTCGTCAAACTGCAGGGGAAGGGCTGCGGAATGGCGAGGGCAGCGGCACCGCTTTGTTCTCCAAAGCTCCACCGCCAGCTCCACCTCGTGAGGGGATCCCTGCACCCACCGACTGCTCCCCCAGGGGAAAACACCTCCTGATTTAAACCCCGGGGTGTCAAAGCACCCCGTCTGTAGGAGTGGCGGGGTGGAGGCAGTGTGGGAGGAACGGGCAGGGCCGTGAAAGCTCCGGGTGAGCGATCCTGGATCCTGGAGCCATCGGTAACGGCGGCTCTGGGGGGTGTTTGACCAGAGAAAATCAATTCCCTGGTGCCTGCTGTGTCACCCGGGGTGCCGACAGGAGAGGGGCATGTCTCCGTACTAATTAATTCAGGATTGCTCTGGCTTTTTGATGACAAAAGCACGTTCTGCCTCTTTAGACAAGTGCTGCATGCGGTGGGGTTTTCTTTGCCGTCTGCAAGGATGCTTCTTTTTTAAAAAAAGAACTATTTTTTTTTAAAGGGGCTGTGAAAATCTTAACGACCTTCCTGCTGTAGCTCCGCAAACAGAAGCGAGCGCGGGGGGGGACTCCCTTGTCCCAGAATAGTTTTCCTCCAAGCTCTCCAGGTCTTCCTGTCCAAGTCTCTCGTTGCATCAGGCTTTCTGAAATAATCAGCCCCCGTGGTTATTTCAGTTAATACTAATTAGTGGCACGAACTAATTAATGCGGGTTGACTTTCCTCTCCTCTTCCTGATGCGTTTTTAAGCCGCTGACACGTTCCAATTAAGGGACTCACGCAGGGACCGGGCTGAAATGACTCAGAGCAATCGCGGCTGGAGTAAATCGCGCGCCTGGCGGAAGGTCACCGACGCTCTTCCAAAAGGATGGAGCTGGGTGTTGGTGCCCGCCAGCGGGGAGGTGACTTAACCTTACGGGGGAAATCCGAAATGCCTTCCAGTTGGCCTCCGTTTCGGCCTTAAGCACATCCCTGGGGACCCCGCTGGGGACGGCGTGGTGTGCCGAGAGCGCGGCACGGAGCTGGGGGAGGCTTTCTGCAGGGCTGCGAACTGGGGGGCAAGTGGGCTCGGCCTCGGTAGGAGCCTGCTTGATTCCAGCAGCAGCTGTGGGATGGTAAGAGAGGTCGTGCTGCATGCTGCCAGCCTGCTTGGGCTCGTACGAGAGATCTCTCTCCCCCTTTGCTGGGTTTTTGTAACGCTCAGAGCCCTGCAGGCTCTGGCCGTGCCCCTCTGTGCCAAGACCCAAGGAGAGGCAGCTGCCCTTGGGCTGGGGGAAGCCACGAATCTGGTGGCGACAAAGCGTGCAGAGCTGCTGCCACGGGGCTTGCAGCTCTGACGAGATGCCTCTCCTTGTGTCTCCTCAGGTTGGTGTGCTGTTGGTATTTCCTCAGGAGCAAGAGCAGGCTGCCGGGGTGCCCGCAGCAGGATGTGCCCACCAGCTTTCATTCCTGGTCTCTTCCCGTCCTACCCCAGCTGGGTCGTGATGCTGAAATTCCCGTCTTTTTTCTCGGTGCCCAGCATCCAGGTTTTGCTGCATGAAGCCCGTATTTCAGTATCGCAGCTCCTCCAGCTGCTGAGACGAGCCGCGTGGTTCCTCCCCGGGCAGCCTCTCCCTTCACCCCGTGCAGGTGCTGGGTTAAGGGAGGTGAAAGCTCCCTGATTAAACTGCAGGAGAGAGCAGGCAGCAGATCCGTCATGAGTATTAACGGCGCTGGTCAGACGATATTATGCAAACGATGGGAGAAGAGGCGGTTTAGTTATTCATCTTTAACCTTTAGTTTTGTTTAACGTGACCTTACCCGACGAGTCTCCCGTTACTGCCGCTGGCTGGTCGGGGCACGGCCGATTGTTCTGCTGCCAGCAGCTCAGCCCGCGGTGCTGGCCGGTGACACCGGGCACGATCCAGATACCTGTACCTGGTGGCGATGTCCCAGCCCTGCCAGGGGTCGGGAACTTGGGGCTCCAGTGGGGTGGAGCAGCCCGGGGGCACCCAGCACCGCGGATCTTCCCGCTGCGTGTCCCGGCGCCGCGGGGAGGACAGAGGTTGGTGTCCTCCAGGTTTCCTTTGGCCGATGCAGTTGGAGGCTCTGGCACGTCCTGGAGTCACAGCAGGTTCTTGTGAGCCGTGCCCAGGCTGGCAGGGATTGCTCGTGGGGCGCCTCTCGCTGCGGGGTGCTGCTCGGTTCCCTGCAGACGTTGCACGTAGCTGGGCAGCGTTGGTTTTGGCCGTTCCGCTCTGTTTTCTTGGGATTACGAATGGCACAGGAACATATTCCAAATGAGAAGGAAGTTCATGGGCCCCTCCGGCCAGGTTCACTGAAATAACACCGTGGTTGCGCGCGTAACGTCTGATCGTGGCGTTCCCTGGGGCTGGGGGAAGGCTGACGTGGGGAAAGCCTCAATTTGTCTCTTGCATTGCAGGGTTTCAGCGGACCCCCCCACGCGGCATTTGCCTTGAGCTACGACCCACGAGCGGCGAAGGAGAAATACGAGCACGACCCTGCCTCTCGCCTGGACTACGAGAGCGAGTTGTCCATCCGGATAGGTAGAGCTGGGCACCGTCCAGGCAAGCATCCTGTCATATACCACCCGCGGAGCGCGCGGGGGAAAATACCCGCGTTGGGCTGGCACCTAGGCTGTGACGTATGTGATTGGAATTAGATCGGCTCTGACACGTGCATGCGGAGGGCACCTCCTCTTCCCTCTCTGGATCTGTCCCTGTGCTGGCTCTCGTTCCAGGAATCGCTACTTCTGTTCCTCCTCCTGTTCTCCAAACCACCTGCACGTCTGTCTGTGCCCGTGGATTATTGATGATTAGCGATCTCGTTCGGCAGGGAAATGAAATCATCAGCCTATCGCCAAAGAAGTTTATCTGGAGCGTGGGTGCAGCGAGCAATAACCCTGCCCTCTCCGAGTGGTGCCACCCTGAAGCTGCCCCGTAACGCGGACCCGCGGGGGCCCTCCCCAGTTAGAGATGAGGACTGGCCATCGTGCCATCGCTCCTTATTTTTAGAGGTTAATAGAATTTTAGCTGCCAAAGCGTGGAATATAAAATATCCTGGTGGCGGCGATCTCTGCAGACAGCTTTTAAAGCAGGAACTTCTTACCCGAGGTGGTGGCGCCTTGTCGGGTGCCCCAGCCCCAGGCTGTGCGTGCGGGGTGGTGGCGGCCAGCTGCCTGCCTCCTCTCCTGCTGCTTAATGGCAGCTTTTCTGTAGGCAAGGAAAGCGTAATTTAGTGAATTAATCTCACTGCTCCTCTGCTTTTCCTTGGCTGGAGAGAAACTAAAATAGCAGCTTACGATATCTCGAGTATAATTGGGAGCAGATTGAGATGAAGAAATGATCCTTGTTCTCGCGAAGAACGGAGCAGCCAGGCTCTGTTATTTAACTGCGTTGCTTAATTGCACGTTTCATAAAATGCTTCGAATCCTCAGGATTCTTCAGGAGCTGGAACATCAGCCTGGAGTTTTCCAAAGGGATGAAAGGAAGTTTCGTGCTAGACTCAGCGGGCTTCAGGTCCGTGATGTCTCGTAGCTCCTGGGACAAGCTCAAGCTTGCAGGCTGCTCTAGCCCCGCAGTCTGTAAGATTTGCAGGTTGTGGTTTTGTAAGGTGGAGCTTCACACCCCAGGTGCAATTTAATTTTATTCTTCAAGAAAAAAGTAGAAAGCCCTGCGATTTTTCAGCAGGCTGAGCTGCCGGGTTTTATGCTTTCTTCGCTCATGGTTGCAAACAATAACCGTGCAAATGGTTTTGAGAACAGAAAGTTTCCATTAGGCTCAGTTGTTTTTCCTCTCTCTGGGGAAACGGCATTAAGAATCTACAATATGTTAATTCTGTTATTGTCTCTTGTTATTCTTTTGCTTACCGAAATGAAGTCGGTGTTTTCACGAGGCGCGTCAGGCCTTCCAAGCTTTCCCCAGCGCTGGGCTCTGCTTGGCTGCGCTCTTGGGAATGCCTGGGGAACATCATGGGTATTTTCCAAGCCTAATGGGTACTGACTGGAACGTTTCATACTTAATCACTCTTGAATCATTGACCCTTGCTTCATATTTACACGTTTTAAAATCGCTAAAGCTGCGAAAACAAAACAGGGGAAAAAAAATCCCAAAGCTGCATCGCTTTGCGGTCGTCTTTTCTGCCTGGGGATGAGGAGAGGAGCGGGGGGACCGCTGCTGAAGCGAGGGGAGGAAGCACAAAAACGCAGCTCCCCGGAGCCCTGCGTGCCTTTGCCGGAGGTTTGGACGAATGGAACTTGGCTGTGAAAGAGCAGAAGCGACCGTGCGGTCGTGCCTGGGTAGTGGGATCCTCGTAGCTGCGGAGGGAAACCAGCAAGCGAGAAGGTTTGGTTTACACCTGTAGAAAGGGAGGTGGAGGACACGCAGTGGTTAGATCTGTCCCTCATCCATTCTTCTGGGAGAAAAAAAATAATAATCATGCTGCTTTTTGTCTCAGCAGCGGGGGGGGGGGGGCTCTGTTCCCCCCCATCACTTGAATCCCTTGGTTTGCCATCGCGTGCAGGGAGCGGGGAAGCACAGCAGGGACCGGGCTGGGCTGGGCGCCTGCTCTCTCCCTGCGCTCTGCGGACGCGTGGCCGGGGCTGTTCCTCTCCTCCGGTCTCTCATCCTCCCCGGGGTGCTGTCCTGCGGCGGGGCAGAGCGGGGGGCGTCCTTCCCACCCCACTGCAGGCACTGATGCGACCCTAAAAGGGATTTTATGGGAGGTGCTGGGGGCTGACTTCTCCTGGGTGCGCGGACTAAAGCATGTGTCCGCGCGGAATGGAGTATAGGCGGATTTGGCGTGGATTGCGGTGAAAATGTGCGTCTAGACACGGTATTTAGTGACTGGGGTCACCGCTAGGCTTCCGTTACTACAGACCAAAGGGAACCCAGCCTTGTCTTTGCTCTACCCGGCTAGGAAGCGGACACAATCTGTGTTTTTCTCCCACCCTTGGCACAGTCTGCGATAAAGGAGAGGCGGGTTTGTTTCGTGACCGCTGCGCGGAGAGGGAAGGGGGCCGTGCTGCCCGTGGTGGGGTGCTGTGAGCTGCCCCCACCCCACAGCCTCACCCAGGGCTCGGCCATCCCGGCACCCTTGGGTCTGCTAAATTGGGGGGGGGGGGGAAATCTTTGAGCAGGGTCACCAACGGCTGCGGTTTCCTGGTGACTCTGCAGGGCCCGGCGTCTGCGTCCGGCTCGGTGCGTGGTGTGCCAGCGCAGTTCTCAGAAAGGATTTACATGCGGCATCGCACCTCGCAATCCGAGCCGTGACTCACGCTTCCCCAGGCTGGATATTGAACAGCGAGGCACGCTGCTTCCCCGGCGTCCTGGCGCGGAGTGATTCACCTCGCTCCAAACCAGATTACGGAGCCGGGTGGGAGGGCGGCGATGTTCCCAGCCAGCCTCCTTCGCTCTCGCTTTAATATTCCTGCTGCCGTACCGCAGCTGAGAGGTCTCCTGCGTCCGAGGGATGCTTTCTAGGCGCGTCGTGGCGGAGGAGGTTACAGCAAAGTGACTGGCAAGTGCCTGGGGTGAAAGCAAAATGCTAAATCTCACGGCACCAAGGGGCTGGGAGCGCCTGCAGCCATCGCCCGCTCCGGGGCACGGCGGTGCACGGCCGCGGTGCGCGTCTGGCTCCAAGCACGGTTCAGTCCCGAGTATTCAGGGGTAACAATATTTGTTTTAGTGACTCGGCTGACTTCTGGAAGGGCGAGATCTAGGAAGCGGCACTGTGGTGCTCCTGCACAGATGTTCAGTAAGTAAATCCAGATGGGAAGAGTAGCCGGGGAAGAAAAAAAGGCTGGTGTTGGAAATAGTGTCATTAAGAAAGGAAATTTCATTAAGTGTCTTACTTGAATGAGCCGTGCTGTTTGGGGACACCACGGACAAGCCTTGCTACCTATCATCTGTATTTTTTTCCTTACATTTGAGCTGCGGTGCTGTGCAGGCCTCTCCGGCCAAGGCTCCCGTGGTGTTTTGGCTGGGGAGGCTCTCGGGTAGGGCAGGCGGGTGTGCTGGGGGCACCTCCAGCGCCAGCCCCAGCGCTGCCCCCAGACCCCCTGTTCTGGGCCCGTTTCAGCAGCATCACCCAGCCTCTGCTCTTAATTTTCTGCCTCCTTTCTGAGGCTGTCGTTTTGTCCGCTTCTGTTTCATTTTTTCCCCTGCAAAGGGGATTATCGCGTACCGGGGCTGCCGCCGACTGTCGGAGAGAAGCAGCAGACCTCGTCCGTGCGTCTCTTTCATCAGGGCGCAGGCAGTTAAAATCCCGTAATGATGTAATAAACTCCTGATGAAAGGAAGGAGAGGAGCTGTTGAGATAAAAGAAGAGCCAAAACCTCTTAGAGAGCAATAAAAAGAGAGGACCTGAGCTGAATTGTTGAACTGTACGATGCAGCAGGCAGCAGCGCGGGTGTTGCTTGCCTCTGTCATCTCATCGTGTCCCTCCAGCCGGAAAATCCCCTCTTTGTCCCTCTTTGCCCCGTTCCCTCTGAAACTGTGGCAGGTTTGTGCAGCGCTGGCTCGGGGAGCGGCAGCTGGTGCCTTTTCCACTGCCTTTAGGGGCTGTTCTCTGCTGCGCAGCTGGCGGGGAAGCCTCCGTTTACCCAGCTGGGATACAGCGAGGCATTTCAGAGAACCGGAGCTTGGTGTGCCGTGGGGATAGCGTCCTGGCAGAGGCTTTGCAGAACCCAGCAGGAAAGGGGTCCCGGCCCCACAGAGCCCTCTGCTTTCGCCCTCCTGCCCACCAAGCTCCAGCCCTGGCGCCGAGGGGCAGAACTCACCCACGGGAGCCCCCCGTGCCCCTGGTGGGGGCGATTTGCAGCTGTAAATTCCCCGTGATTTTCCTCCTCGTCCCCTCCTCCCGGAGCAGGAGCAGGGGCCGTGAAGGAGCGCTGCCGTACGAACCTCTCCGGCCGTGGAGCCCGCCGTGATTCATCGCCGTAACGAGCCGGAGCCTCGTGTGTGCAGCCGAGGGGTTCATTGAAGTCCTTACGACTTCTCCTACGCGGGGATCCTTCTGCAAAATGGGCCGGCCACCGGTTTTAGGCGGTCCCGCTGCATCTGTACTGACCTTGACACGCTCACACCGCGCTTGGCTTTGGCGCTCCGAAGGCATCCAGGCATTTTGCACGTTAACAGCCGGCCTTGATGAGGAGCGCCTCTGGCTACGTCCGTATTGATTTTAGAAACCTCCTCGTGCCCCTTTCTGCCGCGTTTTGAGCGGTTACCGGCTATCCTTGTCAGGCTGGGCTCTGGGCTTGGTTTTTATGGTCGTGACCAAATGCGGATTTATACGCACAGAGCTCCGGAATTACAGAAACTGGGAGCACGCAGTGCCTCGAGCTGATAAACGGCCTCCTTCAAACGTAGGCTCGCGCCCCTGGTATCCTGGTCAGGACCTGGCTCTCCTTTACGGAGCCTGTTTTCACCCGTCAGTTATCAGTTAGGATGATCAGTTACTAACAGGGAGGAGGAGGAGGAAAGCCAGCCTGCAGCAACGCCAGCAAAGCGGCTCCCAAATTCCTTGGGTGGTTTCCTTTTTTTTTTAGGTTCTCTTGGGGTGGTGCTGGGTCTTCAACGAGCTCAGCCGCCCTTCGAGGCGGAGAAGTCTTCAGCTGGAGCTGGGAGGTTGTCAAAGGTTTGGGCCCTTGAGGAACAGCTGCTCCGAGTAAGGCTGGGGTTTGGGAGCTTTGTCCTTTGCTTTGTTCCCAGTTGAGCAGAGCTGTGATGTGCGTGAGAGCTGCTGGTGGGCGCGGACGGCTGCTTTCTTCTCCCATCGAGGCGTTAGCAGAGGACATCTGCGTGTGAAATGTGCTCCTGGCATCTTGCGCCACTGCCTGCCATCCCACACGAGTGGTGCCTTTCGTGGCTTCTCGTTAGCACGTCCTTATTTCCTGGGCTGCATCCAACGCTTCCCCAAGTGAAGCGTGTCCAGAAGGGCTCAGCCTCGCTCCCGGCTGCTGTTTCGGTCTCCCCAGCTACCGGAGTCGCTGGAGAGCTACGGCGATATTTCCACCATCTCTAAGGCGAGACCTTGGGGAGCTCTCAGCCCCCGTGAGCGATGGAGCAGGTGGATGAGGACGGCACAAACTGAGCTTGCTCAGCATCAGGTTTGTGCTGGCACTGATGGGTTTTGTGCCCTGTAGGTGCTGTGCCGTGCCGCAGTGCCCCGTGCATCCTGCGCGGCCGCGGAAGGGGCCAGCTGAGGACGGGAAGGCTTTCGTCGGTGAGGCGCCTTTTCCTGTGAACCTCTCATCCCGCCTGTATCAACACAGGCACGGATTTAAGAGTGCGAGGATGTGGCTTTCCTGCTCTCCTGTTTGCTCTGCAGCCCAGCTGTCTCTGAGCTGAGAACGAGGAGTTCTCAGGCGCTGCAGCCTGCGTGCGCAGCCCTGCTCGGGCTTCAGGTAGTGCCAGGGACCGCGCGGCCGCTGCTCCGTGCTTGCTGCTCGGCTCTTGTTCCATTTAAGCACGATCTGTTCATCCAGGAGACTTACTAAAGCCTGCCGAGTGAGGTGCTGGGTAGGACCCGTGCCCTGAGATCAGCCCTGTCAGCCAGCGGAGGAGCTTTCTGTGGTGCTTAGGGCTCGTAATCGCGGGAGTCATTTCCCAAATTGAGCCTCGTTGCCTCTGTGCAACGTTATCCAGGAGCTTTAATTTCCTGGCCACACCTGACAATCTGTCACCTCTTTTCACTCGATTTTTAATGCTGCATCCCTATGAAGTAGGTTGTTCAGCCTCATCTCCATGCTCAGCCTGGTGATTTAGCTCTGGCAGCTCGGACAAGCGTGCGCACGCGTGCGTGAGCGCGGTGCCGGTGTGGGCTCTGGTGCTGTAACGGGTCCTCGAGCTATAAATCTCCTGACCTAGCGAGGTAACAGGGCCCTAGGACGTCCCTCGAGGAACATTTCCAGCACTTGTCTTCCCAGAGTGGTCATCCTGGGGCTTGGAAGCTGCCTGGAGAGCTGGAATCCCCCCTCAGCCCTGGTTGGGGCTGGGATTGGCACAAGTGGTGCTTGGGAGAGCACCGCCGTTCCCCTGCAGCTGCCTCCAAGAAACCCTTAAATCTCGAGGTTTATTAAACTGAGCTGAACCAGCAATCAGCGTCATTGCCTCCGGAGTGGATGGTTTTTTTTTGGCTTCATTGAATAAGCACAATAATTCATTTATTTTCTTGATACGGTTCTTCAGTTGAGTGGGGACAGGCGTGATTCTCATTCACCCTGAGGACGCTTTTGGGGAGTGGAATGGAAATCAGCATCTCCAGCAGTCGCCGCGTGCTGCAGCAGGAGAAAGAAACACCAGGGCACGTACCATGGAGTGTACAAAGGGAAGGGAATAAATTACGTCAGGAAATGGGTTGTTCCCCCCCCATTAAAACTTCATGGTTTTAAGGATAAGTGTATAACAACATGGCACAGCTGCCTCGCCAGGGATGCTGCGTCTTCAAGGGAGTAAAAGCGCGCGGCGTGGGGTCTGTAACTGGGGGGGGGGATTTGGACAATCCCAAAGCCTGCGAGGAGCTGAAGCAGTCCCCAGCCCCCTGTGTGTGTATTTATAGGCAGTGTGCCGCTCTGCTGAGCGGATCTTACACCTCCAGGTGACCGGCACGCTCCGCAGTGTGACCGCAGCGGGGTCTATTTCTAGGAGAGCCTGTGCTGCTTTGGGATTTTGAACTGCTGTGCCTGCTGCTTGGGGGTGCTGGGCGCTTCCAGTCTCTGCTTTGCTTCAAGCCAGCTCTGAGCAAACACAAACCTCTCCGAAATCCGAATGATGATTCTCTGGGTGCACAAAGGGGCACGGGGGAACACGGATTTTTATGGCATTAAAGCCTGCAGCACTTGTGCGAGGCTTTTTGGCTCTGCAAGGCTGCACAAACGTGTCCTGATCCTCTGAGAGACGCCCAGAGGTCCGGCAGGCACCCCCGCGTGCCGGCTGAGGCTGGGGACTGGGTGCTGGGATGCCTTCGTGGGGCTGAACCCGTGACCCTTTGGAATTGAGGAGGAATTGAGGCTTTGGCCCCATTTCTGATTTGCAGCTGGCGGCTGGGGAGGCTTTGGCGCATTTCTTTTGAGGGCAGCGGGTTTGTTTTCCTAACTGTGGCAGTCCTCGTGTGATTTGTGGTGCTGATTTTTCTTCCCCTCCCATCTGATTTCAATTCCAGCACGTTTCCATTTCAGGCCTGAGACAGTCATTTATGCCCAGGCTCTCCGTGCAGCCCTCTCCGTGTGGTATATGGCACAGGATGACGGAACGCGCCTGTTCCCTAAAAATCCATGTTTTGTTTCCTCCCCCCCAGGAAGCTTTCCCAGCTACAGCATTGATTGCTCTGATAAACACCACGCTCATGCCGTAATTGCTCTCCGGGGTGGTGGAACCAGCCCTGAGCTTGCTGGCCCCGCAGCACCTCGTGGGGTTGGCTCCCTTTGTTGGCAGCCTCGCAGGGGAGGGCGCAGCCGAGAGGTAATCCTTCACCGCGGAGCGCTCAGCTCGTAAGAAACGGCAAAAAAGTGCCAAAAAAGAAGTTTGTTTGCCCAGGTGGAGTCGTCTCACCCGACGGCCACGTGCAGAGGTGCAGCAGCACTGCCCCGGATCTCCGGTGTCCTTTGGGGGGCTCCCTGCAGCTCCTGGGGCGCGGGGGTGCTGGGGATGGGGCTGCGGGCACGGGGTGCCTGCCCCGCCACGCTCCCGAGGAGGATCAGGGCTGTCCTCCGGGCACATCGTGGCGGCGTGTGCTCCCCTGGCACCTGTGAGCGCAGCACCCTGGTGCGGGGTGCTGGACGGTTGCTGCAATTTCCTCCTTTTTTTTGGTGAATTTTGACAGCCGCTGCAGGCGCACGTGGGAGTTGGGGAATGAAGGTGACCAAAGAGGCTTGGCAGCGGGATCTTCAGCGTCTGCTGGAATTTTTTATGGGTACATCTGTTTGCACAGCTGGAACATCCAGCGTGTGCTGCATGCAAACACACAGCGTGTGCACCGTACGGACCTGGCTGGCTTCCTTATTTTTAGCTTGCAGCCCTGGGAAAAATAGCTTCCCGAGCCATTGTAATGGAACTTCATCTTTAACCTGTCCGTATCTGCTTTCGGGGACTTGATACTTAGATGTTAATTAGTGCTTGCGGTATGCACGAAGTGCATGAATATATTAGATGGGGGTTTCATTATTAATGTGCTTTTACAAGCATAATGTTTGGTACTAAAAAGCCTCCGTGGCTGTTTAACCGAGCAGTGCCAGGCGAGGTTGGGCCTTCAGACTTCTCAGCTCCTCGGAGGGCTTTGGATTTCTCCAGGCAGAGCGGGTCGGGTTGACCACAGGGGTGGGCCAGCATTGACCAGGGGCTTTCACTGCCTCTCGGACAAAGATGCGTGGAGACACGCTGAATAGATGTCAGCTGGAGGATTAGAGCACTCGAACGATGTTTTTTGAAGAAGACTCCGATGTTAGTCGTGCTATGCAAATCCCAGAGCTGCTGCAGCGCAGCCATCACCTAGCGCACGCCTGTCTTCAGTGACATCGGGGTGACTTTGGCACTATCAATATTTTCGATGTTATTTTTAGTGCCTGTGCATCCCGACAGGCTGGCGAGGAGACAGCTGGCTCTGCGGGCTACCCTGGGAAGCGGCGTTGCAAGCAGCAGAAGGGGCCGTGCAGCGGAGCCGCGCTCCTCCCGGGGGGACCCGCTCCTGGAGCGGCCCCTGGGGTGCAGGAGGACGCCGGTCCTGGGGTGGTGCTGGGCTGCGGAGCCGTGCGGGAAGGAGATATTTGGGTCTTTGCATATCGGGGTTTTTACCATTAAAATCCCGGGCTGCTGTTCCGCAGCTGTTTTGTCCCTGCCCCTGCGAAAGGAGTGCCTCGGGCGCCCGGGTGCGCGCCTCCGTCCCAGGGGTGCCTGGCGAGGGGCTGGCGCAGGAGCTGCAGCAGGATGGCGGGGTGATTTGTAAGTATTCCAAAAGCTCTGCGAGGGGCAGAGGTAAGGGGCTGCCCTCCTTTGGGTCTTGCACTGCGCCGAGCCCCTGCTGCTCACGCCTGGAAGGTGCGAGCTGCGGCTGAGGCTTTGTCGGCAGCCGGACCTCTGCCCTGGTTCTGTTTCGTCTGAGTTTGCTGGCGTCTGAAGGGAGCGAGCTCCTGCGGTGCTTTTCCAAGGAGGGAACCCTACCAGCAGAGCTTTCCCTCTCATCTTGCCCCTTCTCAAAAGCAGAAAGGCTCTGAAGCAGTCGCCCTGCCCCGGATCTCTGCCCAGGGACCCGGGCAACCTCGTGCCCGGTGGCCATGGCCCCGTCCTTGCCCAGCCTGGGGCAGGTCTGTGCGGGAGTTCTCTGTTGTGCCGGGTGAGCTGCCGAATAAATAACCCCAATTAGCGAGCGTCTTCCTGCTTTTTAAATGGGCTCTGCTGGGCTGAAATGACTTCTAGTTTCAAGCTGTGCCTGCCTAATGGCTTAGCTGCGTAGCCACCCTGCCCATTGCCTGATGCCCTTCTCAGCGGTCTGTTTTAAATGAGAGCTTTATTTCATCCCCGTGTGGGGTGCAAGCGGCGTTCAGCCCGGCTGGGCGGGTGATTGTTGGCCTCCTGGTTGTTTTTCTTCGTGTTCTCTGGTTTTTGGTGCTGGAGGAGGCTGCTCCCAGCTAGGGCAAGAGCAGAGGGAGCAGTGCCGTCCTCGCCTCGCCGCCCCCCGTTTGGAGACTGCACCCTGAATTTCTCCGCCTCTGTTCCCGTGCCAAATAGCTGCAGCAGAGAGCTCAAGTGATGCTTTTCCCTTTTTCTTTCTTTATTATTTTTTTTATTCAGTGGGCCACGGAAGCAGGAGGGCTGTTGGGGCTGGAACAGCCCCAGCACCTCGAGCAGGAGCCAAGCCGCGTGCTGGCAGCAGCCTGCGAGGGAGGCCCAACGCTGCTGGGGCGGGCGCAGGATGCGGCCCCTCCTGCAGCATCCAGGCCCCCCATGCCCCCAGCTCCTCCCCTCTCTGCTGCTTAATCCCGACTTGGATGCCGAAGGCCATGGGTTAAGGTTTGTCCTAGGAAATGTATTTTAAAAAATCTAGATATTCTTCTTTCTGGCTGAAAACACCCCGCTGCTTTCCAGGCTTGGTGCAGCGCCGCTCAGCAGCAGAGCTGTGCCAGCGCGGCGTTTTCAGGCACCGTCCTGCCACCGGTTGGTGCTCGCCCCTTCTGGATGCGGTTCCCTGTTCAAGTGGTGCCTGTGCACGGCGTGTGCCTCCCTTTGCTGCCGCAGGGCTTTGGCACTCAGCTGCTGGGGAGCTCCGGAGGACGAAAAAACCCTTTTTTCCCCCCTTTTTTTAAGGCTCGGCAGTTTCTCATCTCTTTTTCTTGCAAGCTCCAAAGAAGCCTCTATTTTTTTTGAACCGTGTTTCTCTGCGAGCCCACGAGCTGCAGCCTGTTGGTTGCCATCTGTGTCTCGGCACGGCAGCAGGCTGCTCGCCCCCGGCCCCCTTGTGCCCTCCGCACCCTCCGCACGTGCCGCTCGGCCCCGGGGCAGCTGCGGCGACGAAGCAAAGCGGCGGCTGCTCCTCTTCAAAGCCCCGGCACGGATCTGCCACAGCAGATGGTGCGAACCGCCTCAAAGTCATTACGGAATCGCACTGAATCTGCAATTACGTGTAATTAAAGTGCTGCTTATTTATTGATTTTGCTGCCAACGGGTGGCTCCTCTTTGTTAGCGAGGGGATCCGGCCGGGCGCTGCGGCGGGGTTGTTTCCCTGCAAGCAGAAGGCGGCACTTTGTGGCATCTGCAGGCAGAGCTCGGCTTTAGAAGCAGTCGCCGAGGCGCTTTCTGTGCTCTTTCTGCCCAGGCGTGTCCCTTGCGTGCACGTGGGGACTGTCCCCTGTGCCACATCCCAGGGTTTGTGCTCCCGGAGCTGGTGGCTCGGTGCGGCCCCAGCCTCGGCTACACCGGGGGCAGGGAGCGAGCTGGGAAAATGCAGGTTGTAGGGCGAAATTTTTTTAGTTGTTTCGTTCCCCAGGTGCACCCCAGCAGCCTTGCGAGAGCGTGGCGAGGTGTCTGAGAAATTCGGCTCTTAAAATGCCAGTAGCGACAGAGTCCTGTTCGTGCGGGAACCAGCAGTACCTTTGACTTGAAGCAGGAGTTGGCTGCTTCGTGCTGTTTTTTTTATAGAAATGCAGAAGAAAGCTCCTGAAAATGGTCCCTTATGGAAACACTAGAGGAGAATTTATGGATTTTTTTGCCTTTGTGCACTTCCCAGCTACGTTTCCGCAGCGCAGTGGAGGAAGGAAGGAAGGAAGGAGGCCCGCTGCGGGTCTGCAGAGTCATCCTCAGCTTCCTCACCCCAGGCTGGGACACGTGGGTTTGCTTTGGATTCGAGGGGAAAAAGAAAAGGAGCCTCACTCCGAGTAGCCGTTCTGCTTTGTTGGCACAAACCACTGCCGCTGTTCCGCTGGAAGGTGTTCCCGTGGACCAGGGGGTGCCCGGCTCGTGTGCGACCCCCTCGTGATGGGGGCCCTCCAAAATTCATCCCAGTGCGCCGGGGGGGTCGCGTTCCCGCGAGCAGCCCGATGGGTCGATGTCGCTGGAGAGGGGGCGAAAACGCAATCAGCTCCTCCCCGTGGGGGGAGGAGGATTGATGTTGTACCTTGTAGGGCTGAGCTGCTGGGAACAAAGAGCACTCCATTCATTCTTCTCAGAAACCAAGTTTTATTTTTCACTTCTCCGCCTGTGAGCGTCGCCCCTTTCCTCCAGCTGCCCCACCAAGCAGGGGAACTGGCGGATCTGCAGGGTTTGGTGCTAAAGAAAGCTGCTAATTCTGGAAAGGTGCGCTTTTGCGAAGCGTGGCGTTCGGAGCAGGGCAGCTCCTGCCTCCACGTGGGTGCGAACACGTCGGCTCGCTCCCGCGCGCAGCGCCCTGCGCGTGCGGCTGGGCTGCAGGCGTGGGCAGAGCGCCGCGGAGCGGCTCTCGTGTCGGTGTAAGCCGCGGGGCCCTCATGCATTTATTCATGGGTTCTTATTTCCCAACAAATTTAATGAATTTGCAAAGAGAATTTCTGTAGCTGAAGCCGCAGAGGCCCTGTTTTGTTTTTCTTTTTGGATGCCGTAAAGGAATTAGAGACGACTTTGAATGGGGGGCGTGCGGGGATGGAAGAATGGGGGGGAAACGGGGAGGAACGGAGCAGCTCGCCTCGGCGGTCTGTGGTCTGCTGTCTTGGAAGCGATGTAAAGAGAAGGCTTTGTGACAAGCAGGTGGCAATAGCCGCTGCTGTGTGCTTCTCTGTGGGGTGGCGATGGCTGCGGGGGGGCGATGCCAAAGAACCCCCAGCAAGGGCCGTCTTGCTGCGCTGCTGGCGAGCCCCTGGCTGCAGACCTGCCTCCGGGGCTCCCTGGGGAGCTCAGCCTCAGCCCCATCCTGCTGCCACCTCCACGGCCCTGTGGTCACCGTCTGAGCCCGCTGCGATCCGGGCCAGTCCTGCCTCGTTCCCTGATAAGAGCCCGGTGTCCTTTTGAGCAGGTAACGGGGTTCCTTCCCTCCTTACTCCAGAAATCCGGCCCGTCTGATCCTGCGAAGATCAGAAGCTGTTCCCTGCCAGGGGTCAGAGATCCGAACGTAGCTCAGCCCTCTGAAACGAAGTGATTGAATTAGCTCGGATGTGTAAAATTCCAGCATAAAATGATTCAGCAATACGCTTTATCTACTGGGAGCTCTTTAAAGAGCTCTTGGAAGTTAGCATGAATTGGTTTGCTTAAAAGGACCCGGTGCATGTAATTACACCGAACGCCGTGCCGCTGCTCTTCCCCACGAAATTAATCTTTAAACACCGCGGACGTCGAGCGGCTTTGGGCGCTTCTCCTCCTCCGTTTTGACACGAAGGCAGCTGTGTCACCCCGAGGGGCGAGCAACACCTTGCCCTCATTCTTGCTGCGGGTTGCCGCCACGTGCTTGGCTGGTGCCGTGTCACCGCCGTCGCTCGGGGCTTCGCCAGGACACGGCTCCGGTGGCAGCGAGGTCACCGCGATTTCTGCCATGTGGCTGCATCTCGCCCCGGTGAGATGTCCTGCTGCTTTTCTTAGGGATGGGGCCAGGCTGCTCCCACGCCGGGCGCTCGCTCCCTGCTGCTCCCCCTGCTCTGGGGACCCTGCTCCAAACTTGGGCCACCTCCTTTGTCCTCCACCTCCTCGTGGAAGTGGCTGCCGAGGCATCATCTTTGCCGTGGACGGGGGTTTGAAGGTGCTGGGAGTGAATTTTTGCAGCAGCAGAGGAGCAAGGCGCTGGCTTTATGCTTCTGGATGAGATTTCCAGAGGCTTGTTTTGCCCAGGACAAACTTGGGACGAGCTCTGCTGTTCCTTCCCTTTTTTTATTGCGTTTCTCAAGTGCCTCTTTGAGTGAAGAGCCGCGTTACGGATTCATTTTCCCGTCCTCAAGCGCGCCCAAGTGCACAGCAGCAGCTCCCTGGGACCAGCACAGGCATCGCGTGGCAGCCTGCAGGATCGCCGGCGGCAGGAGATAAGTGGGGCAGCACGGAAGGTCCGGGTACCGCCCGGCTGCCTCTGCGTGACTCCTCGGGCAGCTCGAGATAAAGGACGGCGCGGAGGGCTAGAGCAGTAATTTCATCCAATTTCACCCGTCCTCGGTGACGGATTGCGGGGAGGAGACGTTTCTGTGTCAGGATCAGGGCTGCGGGGATGGAGGTGGCACTGGTAAAGTGGGGGGGGAGGCTGGGGAAGGAGACGGGTGGCACGGGGCCGGGCAGCAGGTTGCCACTCGTGGGTCCCGAGGGAGCAGTGGGAGCACGCAGGCCTGGAAAGGGAATCGGGGGAGGCGTGGGGATGACACTGGCTGGAGCTCCGGCCAGCCGCTCCCCTGCTCTTCCTTCCCTTTTATTTTTTCTTTGTGGGTTCAGGCTCCAGGCTCCCCTAGTGCTCGGCAGCTTGCCGCCCTTTGGAGGTGTGGGACCGGGGATTGGTGCCAGCACGGAGCAGGCTGGCGTGCTCCAGCATCCTCCTGACTCCAAACTTGAGACGGATCCCGGCAATAATCGTGCGTCTGAGAGCAAGCGGTAGTCAGTCATGCTGAATTAAACAACCTTTTATGAAAGCTCCTGTGCACGCTTGGATAAATGAAGGCTCCTAATAGACAGTGAGTCATGACGCTCTCTATTTATCTTCCACGCTGAAAGCCTGAGCAGATGCAGGGACCTCTTTTATCTGCCAGAAACATTGGAAATGAATTTGTTATGTGGGGGTGGAGGGGCGAGATCCTGCCAGCAGCCCGGGCTCGCAGGCACCGCAGCGTGCGAATGGGTGTCACAGGTGGCCCTCCCTGTCCCCAGTGTGGTGTTGTGGCCGATGGCACTGGTTTGTGCTGGGGAATGCGGGGCGAGGAGCCCACGCTGCCGCCTCGGAGCACTTGTGGTGCTGCTGCTCGGAGCCGAAGCACGGTGGCACGGGGAGCATTGCGCTCGTGTAGCCTCTGCCTGCTTTGTGGGTTTGATCCCTGCACTTCTCTGCTGCTTTTACTAGCAGTAAATGAATATTTTAAATAAGCACCCTTGTTCTGAGCAAGGAGCTCCTCGTTCAGCTTTGTTCTGCGTGCAGTCTTGCTAGCAGCTGGGCTTTCCTGGCGTTTGGGGACTCGTTCCTTAAAAGAGAGCCTTCTCCCTCTGCTCTTCCATTTCCAGCTCCTCTGCTCCATGCTGGTGGCTCCGATCGGAGCAGACACACGGCTCGGTCCCTGCCCGCTCCCCTCCGCCTCGCTGGGAGCCTGCGGCGCCTGGCGCCCTCCCCGTACCTGTCTGCGAGGGGGGATAGCAGCTCTCCCAGCAGAGGTGCGGTGCTTAATTACTCACAGTAATTAAAACCTCTCCTGGAGGTGCCAGATAAGAGCAGCGTGCCGGTGCGGCGGCGGGGAGCAGCTGTTTGTGAACACCCATCTGCTCCTCCGGGGCTCCCTGAAATTCCTGCCGTGCCGGCAGAAGGAGCCGGAGGGGAACAGGAGCGGAGAGGCGCGGGGCGAGCGAGGAGGGCTCCGGGTGCTGGTGTTCACCGTCAGCTGGGCGCGCTGTGCCGGGGAGAACAGCTGGACTGACGGCTCCCGAGCCAGGTGCTGGCAGCCGTCCTCGAAAAGAGCCTGAAACAGTGAAAAAAAAACGTTGAAAAAAGATCGGTGGTGGTGTCCTCGAAAGGCAGAGCGCGCCGCTGCTGTACCGCGAGCGATGCGTGGGCGCTGCTGCGAGCGTGCGTCTGGCTCGGCTTCCCGAGGGCCGTGGCTGTTCATTCGGATGCGGTTTCTCTTCTGGGGCTTCCTCGTGGTGAGGAATTGAAGGAAGGCGGACGGGAGGGTGGCAGCAGGGGCAGCCACTCAATGCCTGTTGCACAAGAGGTGGGGTCCGGGGTTGATTTTGCAGCGTGGTTTCATCCCTGTGCCCTTCTCCACCCCAGTCTGATGTGCCTGAAATAAGCTGGTTGGAGATGGCTCTGCCCAGCGAGAGCTGGCAGCGTGGTGGTGGGGCAGAGCTCCCTGTGCCGAGTCCCTGGTGGTGGTGGGGTGTGTGTGTGTGTCCCTGGTGGTGGTGGGGTGTGTGTGTGTGTGTGAGTCCCTGGTGGTGGTGGTGGGGTGTGTGTGTGTGTCACCTTGTCTCAGCTGCCCTCCTGCCTGCTCCGTGGAGAGCAGCAGCCTCCACGGGCCGAAGGGAGACGTCAGGTTGAAACCAGCCGCCGAGGGCTTCCCGGAGCAGGCAGTCGGAGGAAGGAGGGGTTGTGCTGGCCGGCATCTCCTCACACAAGTGGTGAAGCCCAACCTGCTTCCACTAATTGCTAACGAGCTGCTGACACCTCATGGGCAGCCTCGGGAAGCACTGCTCGGCTCTGCGCTCCCCGTCCTCGCCCACTGGGTGCGAGCTGCGGGTGCTGAGCAGCTCCGGGTGCCTTCCCGGGGTGCCCACGGGCAGCCCGCTCCCACGTGTGCCGCCCTCAGGGTCCCTCGGCTGGCTGTAGGTCATGGGCACAGCCCCGGTGCCTTGCAGCACCGCAGGAATTTCTCCCGTTTCTGCCCGAGCAAACCAGGGCTGAACCTGCTCGGTGTGGGAGGAAGCGTCGACGGAGCCCATATGCCACGGGGTGGAACACTGCTGCTGCCAGGCGTTCGTTACAAGAGCATACAGTTAATGGAGCAGCCAGGGCTTGTGGAGACGGGCGGAGGGCGCAAAGGGGAGCGCCTGGGCTTCGGGGAGCGAGAGGTGTTAATGGCTCCACGGGCAAGCGTTCATGTGAGGGACTTGGATTGACTACCGGGCCTTTGGGAATCTCCGGAATTTCCACGTAATTCTGATTTATCTCAGCCGTTAGGGGAGAGAATTGAACGCGCCGTTATTTTGTGCACCTCAGGAAGGGATGGCAGCTGCTTGTGGTATCGTTTTCCTTAGCAAATTGTTCTCTCTTTCCTAGCCCACCCCCAGACGAGGGGTCAGAGCAAGCTTGCTCATCTCACGGGTTTAACAGAGCCGTCCTAGCACGTATTGCACCTTCCCAGCTCACGCAACAGAACAAGCGCTGCGGTAACGAGAGGCGCGCGGTGTTGGGCTGGGCTGACGCGTGCCGCTCGTGCCGGTGCGGTTGTGGTGGGTTCTCCTGGGCTTGGCTCCATCCTTTCTCCCAAGGTCCTGAGACGGGAGCTAACAGACCTTGACAAACAGCTGTCCTGAGGGTGCTGATTTATCGCATCCAAGTTGAATCTGAAGGCAGAAGCCCCTGCAGCCCCCAGTGAGGGATGTGCCGGTGCCGTGGAAGCGCAGCCGTTCCTCCTTTGTCTGCGGCGCTCCGGCCGCTGACAGCTATAGATCCCTGCCCGGCGAGGCAGAGAGTCTCGCAGCAAGAATTTGATGGGGAAATCGATGGGGAAAAGATTGAAGAGGGTTTTGGTGCTCTAAATGATCTGGCTTCTGGCGTCTGCAGCCAAGGGGGGCTCCGAGGGCTCCAGGTTCCCCCAGGACATCAGCTCGTGCTGGGAGAAGGCAGGCAGCGCTGGCACGGTGCCCGGGGGTGCTGCTCCCTGGGGTCCCTCTGCCTCTTGCCCGGAGCTGTCCAGGGGCCAGGCTGCAGGTTCGTTTTCAGCCGAATCAATACCAGAATGGGTCGCGTTGCTGGGTCCTTGTGCAGAAAGCTCACGGGGCAGATGGGGGCTCTGGGCAGCCGTCCTCGTTCAGGCACGCTGAGCTTCGCGCAGAGCATTTGAGAGCTGCGGTGAGAGAGCAGCACGGCTACATCCAGGCCTAATTGGGGAGGAGGAAGAGGGGGAGGTCTCCAAAGCAGATGTGAAAAGCTGGAGGAATCTGTTGCCTCCACAGGCTTTGATTTTAGTTCAGGCGCTGAAGTAGCGCAGCAAAGAGGTTTCTGAGTGCGGCGAGCGAGTCGTGCGTTCATCTGGGTGTGTGCAACAAAGCCGAGCTCGCCGCTAATGCGAGCAGTTTTCATTAAGAAATAATCAAAAATAAGAATCCGTTTCACATGTTGATAAGGAGTCGGTTGGATTTAGTATTTTGCCAGCAGTTTAAGCCGTACTCAAAGCCATTTATCTTTCTCCGGCGCTGGCTGCAGAGGATATGAAAAATGCAGCAGGCTGCACATACGTAATTAAACTGCTGGCAGAGCTCTGCCCTGTGGCTTTACGAAGAAATTCAATAATGATAAATGGAGTAGAATATATAGAGGGGTTTTTGTGAACAAGATTTAGAATGGACGTGGCACAGATAATTATTTGCCATATAATCGTCTGGCACCGTCCTTACGAGTACCCCGATCCGATAGCCTCAGCTTTGTGTTTCTGTGACCCACCCCCCCCCCTTGGTCCACTCTTATCGCTGCTCCAGTGTGCTGCTGAGGCTTTCCTGACTCCCAGCCAAGCCCACGCTTAGCCACGATGACTGTTTTGTTCCCCTTCCCTGCAGCCTGCCCGAGCTGCAGCGTTTCAGGCTGGCAGCGCTTCGGGTGCCGTATTTTGCCTCCCTCCCCGACCCGTGGGCGCAGGGCTGACACCGAGCTCTGAGCAGGGCTCCCCTGTCGTTAGCCCCTTTTCCCTGCTGCGATGGGAAATAAAACACGGTTTCTGCCTTGTGCAGCCTGTGGTCCTGCTGTTACCCATCAGCAGGGAGAATTGTGCTCCGGTCGTCCCCCTGATTGCGGCGTTGCTGCCTTTTCCCCGGCTAACGCACGGATAATTTGCATCAAGTCATTTTGCTGCTCAGATGGTGAATCCAAGCTGCCCCCCGTGCTTCTCCTGCAGAAGCCGGGTGTGCTCTGTTTATTTCCCATAAACTTCTCCTTTTTTTTCTGCTGCTCCCTGCTGGGCACCATGGCTCCGCCGAGCCCTCTGGGGCCACGTTCCCTTTGCAGGTGTGATTTTGGCACACTTCGGTGCGAGGAAGGGGCCGGACGCTTGGTCGCAGCCTTTCTCTGCTGCCTGAGGCTGGCTGGAGGGAAGGGGCTGGGGTCCTCGCCCGTTTTGCAGCTACCTCCAAACGTGCACGTACAAAACCTAATTTCCATCTTTTTTTTTTTTTCCTTTTTTCCCATGTTCAATAACATCACGCAGGCTGCTTCCAAGTGGGGGAAAAAAACGTCTAATGCAAGTCAGAGCTCTGTGCTGGGAGTGAATTAGTGCCTTAGCAGGCGGCAGGCTCGTGCTAAGCGAAGGAGCCGGCCCAGGCGTTGCCTTTCATTAGCGAGAGCTGTGAAACGAATCCCTTCTGGCAACCTGATAATGGTGAGAGAGAGAAAGGGGAGCTGTCAGCGGAGTGGGAAGAGCCGAAACCTTCCCCGGGGCGCTACACGAGGAGCCTCGTGCTGGCCACGTGCTCCCTGCCCTGCTCCTCCGGGGACGTGGGGACAGCTGCAGCATCCTGGGGTCAGTGTTCCTGCGGCTCTCGGTCCCCTGCGGCCCCTTGGGGTGCGGGACAAAGCTGCCTGCTCTCTCCACTGGGGCTCCCAGCCCGCCAAAGCCCAGCGGAGCCGATTTCTGGTTTTCTTGCTGACTTCTCTCCGGTGCTCGTGGCCGGCAGGTTGTGCTCCTGGCCACGTGTTCAGCAAAACCTGCCTTTTTTTTTTTTTTTTTTTTTTTAATTTCTCAGTGAAAATTCACCCAGGGAGCGGAGATCAAAGCCTGGAAGAGGGAGCTGGAAAGCCTTTGGTGCGATGGTTAAGCACCAGCAGTACCCCCGCTCTGCCTTGCTGCCGGAGTCCTTGGGGACGGCTCGGTTTAGTGGTGAACCCGTCAGAGCCGGGGATAAGGAAGGGATAGGGCTGGAGGGAGGCAGCAGAAAGCCCCCTGAACCACCAGCTCCCGGCGCTGGGGGTTTGAGTGGCGGCACGCATCATTTCTGCGTGCTGGCAGGGCTCGGTTCTGACGGCTGTGTCAGCAGCACCAGGCAGCTGTGCCCCAGCTCGGGGCTTTTCGTGCTGCTTGGGGGCGCGGAGCGCTTCTGGGCACCCGGACCTGTGCTGGCTGCCTCCTGCCTCTGCTTCCCGTGCAGAGAAAACCCTGCAAAGGGCGGCCCTTTGGTAAGCGCCCTGCTCTCCCAAGGTGACCCCGCGTGTAGGTTTGCATGAGCGCTTTACGCTGAGGTTTTAATTGGTGCTGCTAATTGGTGCTGACGGGGGGGGCGTTCTGCCGGCAAACGGCACAGGAAGCGGCTGGCACTCTGTCAAAACGCTTTCAGACAGCTCCTCGCAGCGCCTCTGCAAAAAGAGGCCTGGGGTGGGTGAGTCAAGGGACAGGAGGGGAGCCCTCGGGGAAGGGAATTGCAGAAATCCGCAGAGGGGGAATTATATTGTCTAAGTGTCAAGTCTTTAATACTGTGCTGTGCTGAGTAAGGGTAAGGAGCTCGTGCGCGTCGTTCTGCGGCTCCGTTTGCCTCTCCAAGCCGAAGGTGAGCGGTGAGGGTCTTGTTCTCCATGAGCTTCACTGCAGTGCTGCTCGGGGCTTCTTCCACCCTTCCTAGCCCTGGCTGGGGCTCGGATTTAGGTGGTTGACACGGAGCTGATGGTAATCGTCCTGCTGGGAGCAGAGGTCTGGAGGAGCCTGAAAGCCCGTGGTGATGTGTCCACGAACAGCAGCCACAAATCTTTTGGTCGCGGTACAAACAGTCCTGGACGCGGCTCAGCGCTCCCGTTCCACGAGCAGGGTGAAATCAGAATGAAGTTACGGGGCTCTGCTTCGTCTGAGGAGGAAATGGAGGTGCCAGCCTGCGGGGTGGCAGGGCAGGGGGACGGTCTGACCGGGGTCTGACTGAGGGTCTCCCTGCTGCTGCCTGCCAACTCCGTCCCCATCGTTCTTGTCCCCGTGAGATGGGGACGTTGGTTTTGCAGGCGGGTGTGAGCCCTTCGGGTGATGCTGGGGAGCTGTAGGAAGAGAAGAAATTTGTGTTTTGTCTCAAAGTCCCCATGGGCTCTGCAGTCTGCGTGGTGGGAAACCCCCTGCCCTAAGCTGACACGGAACAGGGGGACACCTTGCGCGCTCCTTCGGCCCTGCTTCGGTGGGTGTTCTTCCTTCTTTTTGCTTTGTCCTTTTGGGTGGGAAGGCAGGAGGTGGGAAGGCAGGAGGTGTCCGTCTGTCACCCTTTCGGCTGACCCAGCTCTGTCTCTCTGTACCCTCAGACAAAGGTGAAAACGGGGAGCCGTACCAGCGGAGGAAGGGCGCAGGGACCAGCTCTCCCGACGGCCCCCCGCCGTTCCCCGTGCCCAAGGACAGCGCCCCGACGGGCGGCAGCAGCAGCAGCTGGAGGCGGATTCTGCTGATGATCCTCGCTATAACCATCCACAACATCCCAGGTGAGGCCCAGCTGTCCGTCCATCTGTCCCTGCAGCCCCTTCCCAGGGAGGGCGCTGAGCCGGTGCCGCCCCTGGAGGATGGCACGGGGCCGCCTGCTTTCCTCCCTCCTCCTCCTCCTCGCTGCTCACAGATGGCACCTGGGTGCCTCGGGTGCCTTTGGCCGAGATGTGTCACATCGAGCCGTGCTATTTGCACGGGGCTGGAGTGATGGAGGGTCCTGCCAGCGAAATCCCCGTGTGAGGAGGGGCTTCGGGAAGGATTTGCGGGCTTGCTGGTGCGTCCCGAACATCTGCAGCCTCGCTCTCCGCTGCCAGCCTGGTGTGGGCAGGAATTGTAAATCTGAGAGCATTTTGAGAAGGATGACACCGACAGACAATAAAATTCTGGTCTGTTATTTCTCTTCTGGTTTGTGTACCAGCAAGAGATGCATTTTAAAGCACTCCTTCTCTGCGGGAACACGCACAGTCACGGCTTTCTTATTCAAGGGACGGAGTGAGCCAGTGGATGGGAAACTGCAGAGCCAGGAGTCTCGTGCTGCTGGGCTTCGAGACCACAAAAAGCGATGCAAGAGGAGATAAATTTACAGCAGCTGAGAACACCCAGCTGCTTCCCAGAGGCATGTTCAAATGCTTGCTCTCCTGGTTTCGTCTCCCGTCCCTCCTGCTCTCTCTCCTTCCCCTTCTTCCCCTCTCCTTTCTTTCTCCCCTCTCAGCTCTCTCTCAGGTTGTAGCCTGAGTGCAGGGGAAGGGGCTTTTGTGCGTAACTGGGGTCTGTAAATCTGGGGGAGGATGGCGAGGGCCTTCCGAAGAGCCGTGGTTTCCTAGCTGGCGTCGACGCGTGGCTTGTTGGCCACGAGGCTGCTGTCGCTAGCGGCGCAAGCTGCTCGGGAACAGGGCTGGCTCCTCCGTCAGAGCAGGGAAGCTGGAAGCTGCCTTCTGTTCTCGTGTGCTTTCTGATTTGGAGAGTGACTTTTATTCAGTGCCAGGGCATCGGCTTCAGATTCCATCAGAGGCTCAGCTCCCCTGGCCGTGGTGGGAAGGCTCAGCTCCTGCTCTGCAGTCCCAGCTCTGCATTTCCCCCTGCCGGGGCTCCCCCAGCTCTGAGTGGCAGCAAGGAATCAAAACAAAGACGAAGCAGGCTGCCTGCTCTGTAGGGCTGGGATAGGCGTGGGCGTTCGTTCTCCTTGAGCATTCAGGAGCCGGCATCCCTTCCAGCCTTGCTGTGCCTTGCTCGTCTCTTGGCAATAATTGCTTCGTTCCAGCCGGAGCTTCTGGTGCTGCTGCCCGCGTGGCTTTCAGTCCCTGGTGATCCCGGTGCGTCGCCACCACGGGCTGTGCCGGCAGCGGTGCCCCAGGAGCTGGGCAGGAGCTGGGGGACGAGCCCGTGGTGGCAGAGCCGTGCCCCCCACGAACGCGGGGCAGCCCCTCAGGCCCTGCCCACAGCAGGGCTCACCTCCTCCCGTGCCCAGCAGGGCTGCAAGCAGCAGGGCAGAGCGGCTCCGTGCTCCTTTTCATGGCGTGATGAGATCCTGGGGCCGGGTGTGAGGCTGGAGGGGATGGGGGTGGGTGCCTGGGGGGCTCGGCAGCAGAGCTGAGCACCCAGGGGAGCCTTGTGCTGAGCCGTGTCCCTGTCCCTAAGCCCCCTGGCTGCTCCTGCTCCTCTTACCTTTAGCCTGCGTGCTGCCCAGGCTCTTTACAGAGTTACATCCCCGCGGTGCACCTGCTGAAGACAATTCGGGAGCTTTAAATTAGCCGCACACAAACACAAGAAAAGGGGGGGGAAGCGCCCGCACCGAGAGAGCAGTAATTGGATTTCATCCTGCAAATGAAGTGTCAGGCAGCCCGGGGTGAGGAGCTGGCCTGCGTGTGTGCATCACGCCGCCTCGGGCTGCGTTGGCTGGGGGTTCCTTTCGCTGTCACTGGAAAAAAGCAAGTTTTGAGGAGGAGCGAACAAAAAAGTGTCACCCGCAGCAGCCAGCTAATGACAGCGTGCCCCCGCCTGCTGCGGCGATGCCGCTCTAACCTTTCGTCTCCAGCGGGAGCACAAAGCCACCCTCGGACGCTCACAGAGGCTCAGAAATTCTCTGGCATCTTAAAGGTCACGGCATTAAAAGTTAATGTGCAGGGAGCTGTGTGAGCGCCGGGTCCTGAGCCCGGTCCTTCACCCGCTGCGTCCCGCAGGGGGCTCGGCGCAACGGGGTCGGGCGCAGGGGGGTTGGGGGCGCAGTGGGGTGCCTTGCACGAAGCACCAGATGCTGGTTTCAGCCTCTGGGTGGTCTGTGGGGTCCTGTGGGACAGAGCCAGGCCCCCACTTAAAGCCCTTTTGCTCTGTGCTCCTGGTGCTGCTGTGCGTTCCCGGTGCCGTTCTGCGCTCCCGGCGGCGCTCCCCGGCTCCGCTGAGGCCTCTTCCTGCGGCGCGGGGTTTGGAAACACTGTAATGCTCTACCTCAATTACTGTCCTCAGCAGCGGAAAGGCTGACACTGTAATTAGCGCGGGCTCCCGCGGCGTGATGGCACCGTGCTGAAAGTGCCGGGCTGTGCCGGAGGAGGAGCCGCGAGGGCGCAGGCTGAGCTGCTGCCTGCAACCCCAGAACTGGGGATGCTCGGTGCCTCCCGGCCAGGCTCACGCTGCCACCTCTGCCCCCTGAGGGCTCCATCGCTCCCAGGCCTTTTCTTTTTCCCAGCCCTGTTCTTTGCAGAGCAACCCCCCGGGGGTGAGCGATGGACTGGTCGCTGCGCTGAGGACGCTTTGGGGTGCTAAAGGCAAGGCACGTGGCTCCTTGTTGCACCGGCCAGGCGGCGGGGCTTAGCTGGGAAACCAAAGCTCTGAGCGATTTGTTGTGCCCCCCCCCTGCACCTCCCCCTGCTCCCCAGCACCACGAGGAGCCCCGGGACGTCTCGCTGCCCGCTGCGTGGAGGCGGCTCAGCACCAGCACCGTGGCTTTGCCCACGACGTGAGACCTGTGCCGTGGCTGCCAGCTCTGGGCATCAGCTGCCCTCCTTCAGCACGGGCAGGGGCAGGGCTTCGGAGCCCCTCGTGGCGAGCAGCGTGCTGGAGGGGGAGCGGGCAGGGCTGGGAGCAGATCCCATCGTTTGCTGGGTTCTGCAGGCCAGCAAAAGGTTTGCGAATTCGTTCCAAAGCTGGGGCTGGCGATGTAAAGAATAAATTGATAATGACAAGAGATGCCAAACCGCAGAACATTGCTGCTAATTAATATTCATATACGCCAGCTTTAGTGGAACATTAATTATGTATTTAATCAAGCCCTGTTTATTCTGGTTCATCTTTGTACCTTAGGTGGTTGTTATGCCGAAGACTCGAAATTAATTGAGATGTTTCTGGTGTATCGCAAATAACAATTAGCGAGGTGGGAGCTTAAACTCTTTTCTCTGTGCCCTCACTTCCAAGGGAGGAGGGGAGGCTGCAGGATGGAGCTCGGGGGTCCCGATTGCGGGGTGGGGGTCCCGCTCTGCTCTGAGCCGGCCGTGGCAGCACGTGGAAAGGGACAACCCCTGCGGATGGGATCGGAGGGGTCCTCCAGCGTGGAAACGCTGCAGGAGCTCACGAGCCTGCCCCTGGCGTTGAAGGGGAGACAGACAGGACCGCGCCAGGTTCTGCAGCCGTCCGCGCACCCAGGGCTCTCCGCGGAGCCGCGTTGGTCCTGGGGGTCTCTGGTGCATGGGGCCCCTGGTGCCTTCAGCTGCAGCCCAAGGCGTTTTCCTTTGGGCGTCTGGAAGCTTGCAGCGGGCACGTGTGGGCAGCAAGGGGAAGAGCTGCAGATGGTTCCTCTGCTGGGCGAGGTGCTCTGCCTTGCCTTGCTCCGACGTTTGGGAAATGGGCATAGGCAGGCACAAGGGGAGGCTTCCAGCCAGGGTGACGTTGCCAAGGAAACTCAGCCTGAATTTCCCTTTTTCTTTTCTTTCTTTCTTTTTTTAACGTGTGATGCCGTGGGGCCAGAGCAGCAGGCAGGCACCGTGCGGGGTGGGACCCAGTCCCTCCCCAGGAGGTGTGCGTGGAGCCAGAGGAGCCAGTTTTGCCCCGGCCCCGTCCTTTCTGCCCTAAAACATCTTGTGTTTCCGCATGCGGTCCCTTCACTCCTCGTTTGCTCCCTAATTCGACTTCTGCAATGTTTCTGCCTCAAGTGTCAAAGTCAAGCGGAGGCCTCTGGGAGGAAGCAAATTGGAGGCGGCAGCGGGAGCAGCCCCCGCTGTGACAGCGTCCCCTGCTCGCCCTCCCGGTGCCCAAACCTCACGTGGAGCCACCTGAAGGTTTTTCTCCACTTCCCAGGACCAGAAACCAATTAACTGGCTGGATTTCTTCTTTTTTTTCTTTTTTGATGGGAAGGAAAAAAGCAGGCACAGAAGCGTAAGGAGCAGCGAAGTCTGGGAGCTAAATATGGAACAAATGTGAAGGCACCGAGGAGAGGAGGGAGGAATTATTTCAGTGGCACCGCGGGGCACTGCTACGGGTGAGAGAGGAGAGATTTTAAATGGAAAAACTTTCAGGTGGTGACATCTAGAAGGACAAATGAGCCTGCTGGGAAGCTGCACTGGGTTGGGGGAGGCTCCTTGCACCCCCAGGAGGTGGTGTCCAGGTTGGTCCCCACCTGGGACTGTGCGTGGGGATGCAGACAGACGGACAGCAGCCCTTGGGCAGTGGTTCCTGGGGTCCCTCTCTCCCTGCTTGCCCAGGAGCGGAGATTTAGCCCCAAAACGTGTCCGTCGGTGCTTGGGGTGGGGACGAGATGATGACCGAGGGAAGGTGCAGCTGGGGCGGAGGAGAGGATGCGGCTTCGGAGCTCAGCTCTGCGTCATCGCCCATCCCCGAGGAAGGCGCAGGGGCTGGCAGCGAGCGCTGCTGCCTTGTTTTGTCCTGAGGAAATGGGAAGGACACAAGTCTGCACCAGGGCCTGGAAAACATCAAAACGATTTGAATCATCCTTGTTTGCAGCTCCACCTGGGAAGGAGAACGGTGCCGCTGAAGGCCTGCGTGCCCGACGGTGCCAAACCCCCCTGCTGCCCTCTGCAAGGTGGGGCTTGGCTGGGGAGAGCCCCGCGAGCGAGAGCTGCCCGCTTCGACCCAGGGCGCTTTCTTCTCGTTACGGCTTCCCGCAGCTCAAGCCATTTTTCACATCCTTTTATGTGTCTCCTGCTTTATGACCGTCCGGGGGAAGAGGAGCAGACGGTGTCCTTTGGTTCTGGTACTTGGCTGCTGGGCGGTTGTGCGCCTGCTGTGCCGCCAGTGCTGTGAGTCGCGGCTTCGTCCCCGAGCACAGGCAGAGCCGCCGTCACCCCGCTTAGTGGCAGCATGGCCACGGGCAGCTTCCCGGTGAGGTTTGTCCCTGTGTCCCACCGGGGTGGTGTGACACATCCCGGGTGTCCCTGCAGGAGATGCTGCCTCACCTGCGGTGGCCGGGTCCGACGTGCTCCCCAGGAGGGTGCCAGGTAGGGTGCTGGGGGCTGCAGCTTTTTAAACCGAGGCAGCAAACTGCGCCCGGAGCTTGTCAGACCCAAACCAGCGCCGGGGTTTTGTGTCGGGGCGCACGCAGACGTTGGGTGGGTGCAAGGACGCAAAGAGATTGCCCTTGGCCAAAGAGGAGGGTACGGAGAGAGGGGTTTGTGGGTGGCTGCGGCAGCACAGAGGTCGTGTGCTGAGCTGTCAGAGGGGTGTTCCCTGGGACAGTTGGATTTCCAGGCTGGTTACTTTGTCATTAACAAAACCCGATTGAATTCATTCTCCTGGGACGGGAGCTCCCGTGCGCTTAGCCTCTGGAGAGGAGGCTGGAGAGTGAGTGTGGTACCGCAGCTCAATTACTAAACCAACGAAAAATGCGGTTATTTATATGAATAATTCTGAGATACACTAAGAGTTTGCACCATTCATGTTGCGTTAGGGCTTTTTCTTGGTCTGTTGGCATTGAGGACGGGTTGCGGTTGCTGAATTCAAGGTGCGTTCGGTGCTCACTTCGCTGATGGATGCGCGCCTCCCGGCATCCCTTCTGCTGCTCGTCTTCCTCTCCATGATTATTCTTGGTCGCTCCCGGAGCACCTCGGTTTGTGTTGAGAGGCGTTTTCAGCGAGGAAAAGAAGGGGAAGATTGGCTCGGAGCTTGGATTTCTGAGCATGGGGTGAAAGGGAGGCCGAGGGAAGGAGCCCGTGCGCATGGCTGGCACCTGGTGCATGCTGTGTGCCTGCAGCAGCTCGGGGGAGCTCAGCTGTGCCGAGGGGAGCAGAGCAAAGGTTGCCTTTGACGTTGGCATGGATGAAGCCCCTCGAGGAACGGGAAGGACTCTCTCGGGGCCGTTACGCTTCTGCAAGGGGGGAGCGTGGGGAGGCGCGGGGCTGCGGGGTGCCGGGGGTGCTGTGCGCCGCGTGGTGACGTGCCACCAGCGCAGCGCCTTGGGGAAGCAGCGTGGGGATAAGAGCCTGAGTTCCCTGGAATTCCCTTCCCTGTATTACACAGACTCGGTCGGTAAGACTTGATAAGCAGCTCGTCGCCCCGTGGGGATCAGGGGGGCTGCAGCCCTGACGGATGGGGAGCGCGTGGGCAGGGTGGCAGCGAGTCGCAGGTCGCTGGTGCCCCGCTGGCAGCGGCTCATATTTCAAAAACTCATTTGTAGGCAGACACCTGGAAAGCCAGCGGAGAATGATAACGTACATTTATCTCCGCGGCATCGTTTTCAGTCGGCGATCAGCGTTTTGTAAAAGGTACCAGCCACAAAGGTGACAAAAGCCAATTAAATACTTTCACCAGCTGGGATGAAAATGTGCAGAAATATGCACGTGGAAGCTCTTTTTCTTTCTCATCCCCATCAAATCTTTCAGGTCTGTTGCATTAAATATCGGCGAGCAGTGGCCCGAGAAATCATTTGCGTGCTAGCAAACGAAACATTAAATACCGGTGATGGATTCGGGTTGGTGGTGCCAGGCAGGGTGTGTGGTCGGGCCCTGCTTTTAGGGTAGTTCTGGGTTATTAGCTCGGAAAGAGGTTCGTTCACCCAGGGACGCGTCTTTGTGACGCAGCTTTAGGACGTCGGGCAGTTAATTCTTTACAATGAGGTCCCTCGTTTGTCAGCTGCCTGCAGCACATTTTCAGCCGTTGCTGCTCGGTGGCTTGCAGTGAGGATTTGTTCCGAGTTGTTCTGCTTTGGGGAAAGGGGGGAGAAAAGAGGAGTAAGGTGGGGCGTGGATGGTTTGGCTCCTGTGGGGTAACTCAGCAGGTGGCGTAGGGGAATTGCCTCGTCCTACCCAAATTCCGCCCTATTTAATGACCCTATTTAATATTCTCTAGGGCTGCTTTTTCCATTATCTGTTGTCATCAGGCACCCGTGGCTGTCCCGTGTCGCATCCCACCAGGTTTTCTCTGAGCTCAGCCTCGTGGGTCCCTTCTTGTTCCGCTGCTTTAAACCAGACACCTTCACCCAGAGCGGTTCTACACGGGTGGGTGCAGTTACGCTCTGCAAGACCCAATTCTGGAGTCTTTTTTCACGCAGAGCTCCTGTGAAATTGCCTGGCACCCCCCAGATAAGGCGCTGGGATGGGATTGCAGCTTAAAACCCCCTTTAATGAAGGGTGGCTCCGTGGCGTTGCGCGCAGCGGCGGGTTTTATTTCCTTGGTGTCAGGCCTGGTGCCAAGCACCTGAGCAGCGGGGATTCCGGCTGTTTGTTTTTCCAGGTGATGGGAGGCTCGCTCCTGCCATCCATCCGCTGCTTGGCAGCGACGTGCGGCTCGGATCAGACCTCTCCAGGGCTCCCTAGAGGCAAAGCCGCTGGGCTTTGTCCTGTGCGATGGACGTGGTGGAACCGAGCCCTCTGGGCGCGTTTCAGCTTCTCGCAGCTCGGTGCCTGCGCCTCCTGCTGAGGGCCGGCCCCATCCCCTTCTGCACCACACCGCCCTTTTTATGTCCCTTTTATTTCACCCTCCCCTGTCCACTCCCCTGTGCGCATCCCGGGCTGCTGCAATGCTGATTTTGGTATTTCCTGCTGGAGATCTGCGCTGTGATCTTTCAGGGTGCCTGGGCACCCCGGTGCTCCTGGGGCGTGGAGGGGTGTTTGGCACGCGTGGGTTTTCCTGCTGCACTTGAGGGTGGTTACGGGTTCGTGTAGCTGTGGTTTGAGTAATTCCGTTTTGCCCCTGCCTCACTGTGTTTTTGCTCGTTTGTTTGTTTTAATTTGTTGGCAAGCTGGGCTTCATTTCCCTCGGTGTCCATCGAGTGCGTGGCAGGCACTGGTAGGTGGCTCGGCCACGCCGTCAGTGGCTGCTGTCAGCCGGGAGCAGACTCCTGGTGCAGCAAAACCGTCGGTGGATCCGAGCAGCCCCTGGGAGTGGGAATTTGGCCGGGCAGTGCCTCCGCTGGACGTCGAGTGCCAGCGAGCCCAGGGCTCTCGCTACAGAGGGTCTGACTCAGAGCAGGGGTGAGAGGCGTGCTGCAGAGCGGGGCTGCAGCTCCTGCATCGAGCAGAAGGTCAGGGGCGAGAGCGCTCTGACAGCCACATTGGGAGCCTGGGGTCTGTGCTAGACGTGCCCGCTGTGACAGCCCGTGTTTTGGGGGAAAAACACGGCTTCTGAGGAGTGAGGGAGGTGGGAAGCAGTGCTGTGTGTGCGTGGAGCTAGGCAAGGCTGCCTCCGAGCAGCTGCAGGCTTTGTGTTTCCAAAGCAAAGGGAGATCCACTGCTCTCAAGCTCGAGTTCAAAAAGGAAGAAAGTCTTTCTGAAACTGCTTTAACCTCCTGCTCGCTGCTCTTACGATGGGGAATGTGTGGAGATGTGAAAATCATTGAAATCTGGTAATCTCTGCACTTCTCTTTCGCAGTAATGGCAAAAGGGTGTTCTCTAGTGGGAACTGGAATTTGGTCTTGGGGAGAAAAAGGGAGAGTTTGAGTAGTGGAGACAGGGACGTGCTTAAACTCTCTTAGAAATCCAAACCTCACTACAGCCAGATTAATTTTCCACGAGGAGCTTCCAGTTCTTCAAAGGCCGGGATGAATAATTGACGACGTGTCGGCATCCGCGGCACCTTCCGAAAGGAAGCGCGTTCCTCCGCCGACCCAGGAGGATTTGCTTTGCCGGCCCTGGCAGGAGGAGAGGTTTGACAGCACTCGCAGCTCCCGGCCTGCTCCCTTCCCCCGGGGGGGGCCCGTGCTTCATCCCCGGCAGTTTTTGTGCGCTGCATCCCCGGCAGTTTCCTGCAGGTGGGTTTTTTCGGAAGGCGCCGTGCCGAGCGCATCCTCTCGGGGAGCGGAAGGCACGGGAGGAACGAGCAGAAAGCAGGTGCTTGCCGTGCTGGTAATGAAATTAGGAGGGGAAAAGGCAGTGAGGTTAACGTGCAGCCTGTGCTTTGTGCTTCCTTGCGAACAAGACGGAAATTTCAGTCTTTCAGGGAGCGTTTTGCTTGGTGCTGCAGGGACCCCGCAGAGGAGCAGCCCCCGTCCTGAGCAGCGGTGGGCTGGGGGCTGGAGCAGTCGCGAAGCTGAGGTTTGGCTTCGTGCAAACCATCTCCTGCCCCGTCCCCTCCTGCCCCTTGGCCGGTGCCCGCTGGGAGACAAAGGTGAACCAGGAACGTCCTTCAGGCCGCTGGAGTTTTTTAATTTTTGAACACTGCAATAGGATGTCGTTCCCTATCTCCAGCCTCTGCTCGTTTTTCTGCTCTTTAAGGCATGCAAGAGTAACATCATAACCGGGGTTAATTTGCTTGCTGCTGTTAATTTATGAAGGCTCTGTGAGCGCGGCTCGCTATTCGGTAGTTTGGGTTTCGGGGGGATCTGGAGGGCTTTTCCTTCTCGGTTGCTCTTTGTGAGCTGGCCATCCCCTGGGGATTACACGTGGCTTCCCGTGGTGCCGCGAAGCTCATTTCACGCTTGGAAACGAAGCTGGGAAGCAGCAGGAGCCGAGCGAGCTCCCGAGGTGGCCCTGGCTCGTGTGCCACCACGGGGCTGCTCCGGGGAGCAGCGAGGAGAGGTCCAGGTCCCGCTCGGGGGGAGCCGTGATCCCGGTCTCGCCCCGTAAGCCGCAGTGAATAGGATTTAAATCAGCAGCCGGCTTCATTTCACCCGCTCCTTTCAGCTCGCCGGGGCTTGTGCGACGGGTGATAAGGGAGAGGTCTGCCGGGTGCAGTAAGCCATCCCGCTTTCAAGCTAATCCTTTGAACGTTAAAGCTGCCCTGGCTTTTTCCTCCTACAGGCATTAGCAAGCTGGAGCCCTGCTGAGGAGCAGTGGGGGCTCCGCACGGCCATGCGACCCACGGCAGAGCTGCGGCTTCTTTCCCTGGGGGAAACCGAGCCCGGGGAGCGGGCAAGTGCCAGGACAGAAGCCAAGCAGGGGAAGCAGCCGGAGGCCCCGCAGTGCCCCTCAGCACAGTTAGTGCTCTGGGCTTTGCTGCTTGAGGTGTTTAAGGTGTGTTTTTTTGGGGGGGAGGCTGTGGAAGGGGGAGAATGAGCGGAGGGTAAGGAGCGGAGATGAAGACGTGTTTGTGCAATGAGCGCCGCAAACCGAGAGGTTTGTGCCTTCCGCTAGCACGGGATTAGTCTGTGAGCCCTGAGAAATGCCTTATCAGGTTAAAGCATCTTGAGTGGGAAAGCCAAGGAAGTCCAAGAGAGGCAAAATCCCCTCGTTTAGTTGAAATGGGAGCGTTTTCCTGACGGGGGCTGGGATCGGTCATAATTTTGTTCCTGTGCTCTGCAACCCCACAAAGCGATGCTGGGCTCACGGTGCAGCCTGGAGGCTGTGCACCGCGGTCCTGCAGCCCCTGCGTGTCCCTGTCTGAGGGGTGCTAGAGGGGTGACAACAGCTTCGGGCCCTGGAAGCCTCTGCAAATCCCTCTGTGGCACGGAGAGGTCTCCTGTGGGCTCTGCACGCCTGCCTCCACCCCAGGACACCCCATGCCTTGGGGCTTCTGCCTCGCCCTGCAGGGAGCAGTGGTCCCCGTGTCCCTTGGTCACTGAGGATTGTCTGGGATCTGTTTCCTTCGGGAACTCTGCCTCAGGCAATATTTAAAGCCTGATGATGCCCTGAACCGGGGCATCATGCCTTTATCACCCCGAGGAAGTTGCTCGGGCTGTTTCTAATCAGGTGCAGAACGCCCGAGAGAGGGGCTGCAGCCGGGGGCTGAGCCTGCTGCGAGCTCTGAGCGTGGGCAGCTGGCAGCGAGCCTCCCGGAGGCTTCCCCCGTTCGCTTTGTGAGCGGGCTCGCTGCTCTGCCAGGCTTTGGGTTCGACGCCTCGTCTGGGAGAGGCCAGAGCCGTGGTTTTGAAGCAGCCGAGTCGGGGTGGGATCCTGGCAGGCTTTGCCAAGTGACGTGTCTGAAAGAAACGGGGGCAGCCTGGGTCCCGTGGCACCTGCTGGGGACAAACGGAGGCTTCCCGAGCCTTGGCGGCGCCCACACCACGTGCGGGGTCCCTGCTGGATCCGTACCCGCACGGAGCTGCTGAGCTCCCCTTCGTGCTGCCTCTGGCTGGGGCAGAGCTAATTTCTTCGCCGTAGCCTGGATGGTGCTGTCTGGGGCTTGTGCCGGCCTGGGGTCACCATCCCCTTGCTGATTCCTGGGTGTATTTGTCCTGCCCCGGCATTCGCCCCTCTCCTGGGATGCCGGAGCTGGACGAGCCCAGGACCCGACGCTGCTCTGTCACCTTTCCCGACCGTGCTGCAGCTCCCACCATCGCTGCTTCTCCCCCTTCAAACAGGCAGCTCCCCACGCACCATCTGTGGATTTTCATCGCCCGTAATTTGTTTCCATATATAAGTAATTTGTACTTCCATTAATTGTGCTGCTGAGCTGCTTATTCCGTCAGGTTCTCCGCACGGCAGGGAAAATCGCTGTGGTTTTTCCGCTCCCTTTAAGCTCTTCTCTTACCTACCCAAATCGGCGCTCCCGGCCTTTGAATTTTGCTCTCTGGGCAAAAGAAATCCGGGGAGGGGGGGAAGCGGTGCCAGACCCCTCCGTGCGGGGCTTCGGTGTGTCCTCAGCGCAGCCGTTAAATGCCTTTAACAAGCTCTTCCCCTCTCCCGGGCACCGCCACGTGCCTCAGCTGCTCTGACTGTTCTACTGGCGGAGTTCTGGGGATGCTCAGGGTTTGGGGACCCGCGCGCAGGGTTGGTTCTTGGGGCCGTGCTCCCCGTCTCCATCCTGAGCCTTGGTCGGGGCTCTGGGGGCTTGTGGCGTGTCGCGACTTTTGCGCCTGGAGCAGAGGATGCAAACGCTGATAACGAGGGCTGGCGCTGCCTTTCATGGGGTGTTTCCAAGGCAACTGGAAATCCAGAAGACCACAAACATTACGCGGTCCTGCGCCTCTGAGACCTCCTCCTCGAGCGCACAGGCACACGCCGTGGGACTTCTCCACCTGAACGTGCGTCTGAGCAGTCCCCGCTGCCCCCTGCGTGGCTGCCGGAGCGGGCAATCGCCTCCTCGGAGGCTGGCAAACCCTCTCCAGCATCCAGCTCCTCAAACAGGTTGGCTTTTATTCACGGTTCATCCCCCCCCGCCTGACTTGGAGGGGAGCGATGCCAGGAAAGCTGCAGAAACACAGCATGAATTTCCAACAAAAGTGGCAGCGGCTTGACGCCTCCTTCGAATGAGGAGGAAGGTACCTGGAAGGTACGAGGGAGCTGTTCCAGCAGCAGGAGGGGCAGAAGAGTTTCAGAGGGCGAGCAGAAAGGGCAGGGAGGGAGCGGGGAGGAGGTGGAGGACTTGCCCTGCCCCGTGACCTGGTTCCACCTCTGGCACTTCCCTCTGGGGCTGGCCGTGACGTCTTGTAGAGTTTGGGTTTCCTCCTGCTTTTGGGACTGCCTGTAAAGGCGTCGTGCCCAAACTGCGGCACAGGACACGGAGACCTCTTGCTGGGAGCCTGGTCCCAGCTGAGCGTGGCCCCCAGGGCTGTAAGAAGTTTTTTTTTTCTCTCCTGCAAGGCTCTTCCATGGCACCGGGTTGTGCGCGGCTCTGCGGAGAGCTTTGCCCAGCCTCAGCCTTTCCGTGGGTGTTCTGCTCTGCTCTGCCCCTTACCAAAACAGCATTTTAGCTGCTGGGGAGCGTGGTCCTTTCTGTCCCGTGTAAGTACAGACGTCTCTCCTGCGTGTTAGCTCCCCAGGAGACCCCAGCGCCGTGTCGGCTTTGCAGTGGGAGCGCGTGCAGGTCCCACGGCAGTGGCCGCTTTGGGCTGGTGCTTTCCCAAAAGGCAGCAAATCTGCGTGCCCAGAGCTTCAAACCACCGTGCTGCCCTGCCCGCGGTCCTGCCGCACCCCTCGCTGCAGCGTGTGAGCTGCAGTGGGAACAGAAACAGGATCTGCAAAGAACTTGGATTAAAATGAGAAGGGTGAACGAGCTGGCCGGAGCTCTGATCTCAGTGTTTTTCTCCTTCCCGTTTCAGAGGGCCTGGCCGTGGGAGTCGGATTCGGGGCTGTTGGAAAATCGGCGTCTGCCACCTTCCAAAGCGCCAGGTAAGGCCCAACGCTGCTCCGGCTCCGCGTGTCGGAGGTTTTGTGCGCGTCTTCATCTCCTGGAGGCCGTCTCCTGTCCGGCACCGCTGCCGATGCGTCGGCTGAAGGGCAGAGGGGGCAGGAAGAGTTCCCATTGCGGCTGAGTTTCGGTAGCTGCTGCTTGTCAGGTGGGGAAAAACCCTCTGTCAGTGATGCCTGGGCTCTGAAATGGTTTCGGTTCTGCGTCGCTGGGCGGATAAACGATGCTGGGGAAAGGGGTGGAAAGGAGGCAGGTTCCGTCAGCTCCATTCTCCTGGTTCTGGGTGCAGTGAAACGTTTGCCTGGGAGAGCGAGCAAGAACGAGCCGTGGTGGAGCAGGTGAGGGAGAGATGAGGCCTCCTGGTGAGAAGCGGAGCCGCAGGAGCTGCTCGGCTCTGGAGTCGCTGCTGGCACCCCGTGGGCTGGACGCGGCACCCTCCTGCGGGTGCCTCTCCGTGCGTTTGGGGATGCTGAGGGGCTGCGTTTGCCTGCCGTGGCCGGGGGCTGCAGTCTGCACCCCCAGCCCCAGACCGGGGTTGATGGCGGGGGCTGCAGGAGCTGGGCTTGTGCCTGGGACCGGTCACAGGGACAAAGAAAGGCCCGGGACAGGGCCGTGGTGTTTCAGAGCGTCGCTGCTCTTGCTGGGCTGGGTTCACTGGGAGGAGTGACGCAGGGACAGCGTGCGTCACCGCGTGGCACCCGGGGGCTGCCCGCGGCTGCTGGCCTCGCGCACGGGGGGCAGGGGGGTGCGCACAGTGCTCAGTGCGCCCTCACCAAATGCTTTTGTTTTTCTCTTTTGATTTTATGTCTGAGGCTTGTTCCACACTTGCCCTTTGTTTCCTAGACCCGTGTTATAATATATTAAGTGTGGGGGGGGGGGTGCAGCATGTTCAGCCTGCGAAATAACCCCCACAGCCCCTCTGTCAGGTGGATGAAAGCTCAGCTGTGTGCCAGCCGCCTCGGTGCTGCCAGCTGGGATCCCCCGGGGCTGCGTGGGGAGCCTCACACCCCCCCCAGGCTGTCACCATCCCCTGCTGTGTTCACGAGGACCAAGCAAAGAGGCAGAGCCTGGAAGGGACACGAGCAAAACCAGCGTGTGGGTGATGCCCGTGGCACCTCTGCTGCGGATGGGGGAGCACACCGGGGGCAGGGGCTGGTGCTCGCCGTGCTGCCCCAGGCGCCGTGATTGCATCCAGACCTGAGCCGAGCAAGGCGCCAGCCCCAGCAACCGCGTTTCTCTAACCTTGTGCAATAAAAGGCTGCTCAGAAAGTCTGCAGAGGCTCCAGAGATGCTGGAACAAAAGGACGCTTTTTATCAGCTGCTCGGTGAAAGCTCCGAAGGCAGAAGCAGCTGGCTCTTTCTCTGTGTTTACAACGGCATTAATCATGGTAGATGAAAGGTGGGGTGGGTCTGTACCAGGAAAATACCAGCGCGAATTTTGTCAGCTGCGAAAGGAGACAAAATAACTCGGTTGCCATCAATCTGTCCATCATTGTCAGCTGCGGGCAGAACAAAAGTCGCTTCGCGTGGCTTCTCCTCCGGGAAGCTCTCTGCGAATATCCAGGAATAAAGATTTCTCTCGTCACAGGCTCTTGGAGGAGCGAGCAGCGTGGGGTCCCCATGGTGCCAGGGACAAAGCCCCAGGGTCTGTGGGGCCACGAGAGATGTGATGGGGGCGTGAGCACCCCAAAACCACAGGAGAGCAGAGCAGCTCCGGGCTGCATCACCTGCCCCAGCCCATCTCTGCCCAGTGCTCAAGTTTCTGCTCCAGGACTTCGGTGCGAGCACCAAGTGTGTCGGAGAGCAGCGGACCCGCTCTGGAAACGTGGTGAGATGGCCCAGCTGCGTTACACGGGCTTAAAACTAGCTCAAACCCAGTACGATTCCACCTCTAATGTGAGGAACAGGCAAATCTGACACGTTTGAAGAGGAAATTGCCCAAGGTCAGCCCTGTGCTTCGGGGACGTGACAGCTACGCTCTCCCTCGTGTCCATTACCTTAAAAATAGCGTCGTAATGGGGCAGGCATGACTCAGTTTCCCTCCTCCCTTCTGCCAACGTTTCTCCCCCCGGCTGTGCCTGACTAACCGCGTTACTGCCACGCGGAGCTGCAGCTGCTGTGAGCTGGAGCCTTTCAGGAAGGTTTATCAGTTCCAGCTTTGGGTCGTGCGAGAGTATTTCGGAAGGCTCTGACGCCTTCGGAGCCCGCCAGGATGCAGGCGCCTGGGGACGCAGTGGCGGCTGGATGTTCCCAGGGCTCGCTGTGGCTTCCCGTGCTGCCAGAGGACTTTCCTGGCTGGATGGAGAGATGCTGGCTGGCTTCGGGAAGCGCCGCCGGCACCGCGTGGATGCCGACTGATCGCATTTCCCCCAGCGGGGCGAAACCTCGCGGGGAGCCTGGGCTCAATCCAGCTCACCAGAGGGCTCAGGGGATCTGCGTCCCCGCGGCATCCCCAAGGGCTGTTTCCAGAGCTGTAAGCTTTGCGTTTAAGAGGTGTTTGCAGAGAGGGAATTATGAAAAAGGGGAGAGTGCCTGCTGTTCTGCAAAGCACAGCGGGAGGGACGCCAGGCTTTAGGTGCTGGGCTGCCCCGCTGGGCTCTCGGGCATCTCTTGAGCGAGATCTGCGTGGGAGCAGCGTGCACGGAGCTGGAGCTGGTGAAGCAGGGTCCCTGCCTCGGCCACACACCTCATCCCACAGCAGGCTCCGTTGGGGTCCTGCCCCGTCCCTGCAGGATCTGTCCCCAGGGGCTCCTGCCTGCCCTGCAGCTCCTCGGGGGGCTCGGGAGCATCCCGGTGCCGCGGCTCCGCGCTGCTCTGCTGCCCCCGGGCGTGCGCAGCCCGTTCCTGCTCCGCTCCTTGGGCTGCTTGGAAGGGGGCTGCAGAACAAGGGGTGTGCAGGAATCCCGGACATCTCCGCAGCAGAGCCTCCTTTTTTTCATCGTTGTGCGAGAATCTGTGCTCCTTTGCTTGGGCAGAGTTTGCCCGTCCCCGCTGCGTCCCCATGGGCGGCGTGCCGAGGGCTTTTATCAGAGCGCCTTAAGCTGCTGTTAGGGTGCAAGGCGCCTGGATTAATGGCTGTGTGCTGCTGGCCGGCTGCGACCGGGCAGATTTTCGGTGCAGCTGGTGCAAGGATGCCAGGAGAAGCACAGGGAGAAGGCGCCTTCAGTTGCTGCAGGGCCAGGACCCGTTTTGGTCCTCAGCACGTGCCGGCTCGCTCTGTGTCCCGTCCCTCTGAGCCCTGCGGAGCAGCGCCAGGCTGTGCTGGCAGGGTTGGTCTGCCCCATTCCCTGTGGTTATAAGCACGCTGTGGATGGTCCCGGGGCTGGACACGGCCGCTCGGGACAAGGCAGGGTCCGTGCAGGAGGAGCTGTGCCCGCTGTGGGCAGCCGGGGAGCGCGGCGAGCCCTGGGCAGGGGACCCGTCCCCTCCAGATGTGCGCGGGGAGGAGCGAGCTGCTCCTGGCTGCCCTCCAGGCAGGAAGGTGAAGAGGAGGGCAGCTGTGGCCTAAAACAGCTCCCTTACCCCCTCCCTCTTCTTTTGGCATGAAGCAGAGGGGAAAAAAACAACCTGACCAAACCTCCCCACCTCGTGTGGCTGATTGGAAAGGAACCAGATGGGGCTGGAGCCACCGAGGGCAAAATGGGCCGAGTCCACGTGTCCCCACGGGCACGCTGCGGGACATGGAGCTGTGCCAGGGTCACACTGGGGGGGGGGGGGGGCAGAGCTGCTCCCCGGTGCTGGCCATGCTCCTGGCATCTCCATCCACTGGCACCATGGTGCAGGGTGCAGCCAGGGTGGTCCCCCCGACTCGAAGCCTCGGTGTGCATTTTAGAGGACAAAACCGCCCGCTTTATTTCTTTAAGCCAGAGAATGTTGGGGAACCCTCAGCCCCCCCATCCCGTGGGGGTTTTGCCTGCAGCAGTGGCTGGGGCTGGCAGGGAGGGGAGCTCAGGAAGATGTGTGCCCACTCCACCACCCTATCCTGCACCGTGTCCCTTCACCACCCCACTCCCAGTCCCCCAGCAGCAGAGGCAGGGCACAGCCCCACTTTTTTTTTGTTTTTTTCTCCCCAAATCCCATGCCCGCTGCTGCGCACGGAATCGGTGCCCTGGATAGAAATGCGAGCAAGGACAGGGAGGTGGCGTCCTTGGGGACCTCTCCTCTCCTTTCCTCGAAGGCTCTTCCTTTGGGAATCGGCACCAGGAGCTGGTTTTCCTCCTCCCCACCCCCGGTGGAAATAACCCCTCGGGATGCCGCGCGCTCCGACGGGCGGTGTTGCTGCTCCCACCTCGAACGCAGGTGCCGGGGGCTCCCCCTCCCCGTCTCCTGCTCTGTGTGGGTGTAGCTTCTGGGCGTTTCATCTTGCAGCCCCCAGCGCTGTTTGGTTGCTGGCGGTGTGTAGCATTTTAAAAATAGGCTGAAAGGTTGTTGTTAAGGCTGGGAAACCTCGGAGATGCTGAAAGCAGGGACGGTGGTGAGCTGTTCGCTGGGATCGTCGCAGGCGCACGTTGCGCGCTGTGCTCCTGGCCTGGGTGCCTTCTCTCCCTGCCCTCACCGCCCATCTCTTGGCCCTCTGCGGTTTGCTCTGGGCTCCCTCTGCCCAGTGCAGTGACTGAGCACCCCTGCACCCATTTCCACGGGCTGCAGTGCGGGAGCCCCAGGGCCACGGCGCCCTGCAGCCCTCAGACTCGCTAAGGAAGCAGCCTTGGTCGTGGCCAGGGGCTAAGGCCAGTCACAAGGGAAGGTTCGTGCCAGAAAATAATTCTTTTTTTAAAAAAAGGGAAGAGAAGTTGAACCACAGCAGCGTTTTTCAGAAGCCCCCGTTCCTGCTGGCTGCCACAGGGGCAGAGCGAGGAGGTCTCGGGTTTGCCCCGTGGGCTGGGGGCTCTCCCCGTGGGACCCCAGGGAAGAGCCGTGCCCGAGCTGCCCTCGGCCGTGCGCGGTTGCTGCTCCTCTCCTGCCGGGCACTAGGTGGTAACAGCCGTGCTCCTGCCGGCCTGTGCATGCATAAAGGACTAAAAACCCAAAAAATAGTTTGAAATATTTTGTTACGTCGTGTGCGGTGCAGACACCAGGTCCCAGCTGGGGATGCAAAGAAGTTAAAAACGGCAGAGGCAGCTCGGGGGCAAAACTGCCCTGGGACAAAGCCGGGTACCTCCAGGAGCCAGGGAGATGCTTTCTGCCATGGGGTTTGCACCGCTCAGCTGAAATTCAGCCCCCCTTCTTTGGACTCGTGCCCTGAGCTTAGTGCTGGGAGCGGGATCAGGGCGTTCCACCTCCTGTCCCCTGGGCGTTGCTGGGGCTGGGACCTGCCCATGGCCACATCACCTGGGGGAGCGCATCTCGCTTAGCGCCCAAGCGCCTCGGGAAGGTCCCGGTCCCTCCTCCGGCAGCGCCGGGGCGGGCAAATCCCACGGGGCTGGTTGCACGCTGCTGCGCAAGCCGCGGCTGGTGTTTCACCCGGGAGCCCAACCTCAGACGCCGTCCCCGCCGTGAGGAAAAGGGAAAAGTGCCTGGTTTGGCTGGTGAAACGCCGTGCCGCCGAGCGGCCCCGCGTCTGCTCCGTGAGAGCTCCCGTGCAGCTGCAGGGCGCCCGCGTGCAGGCGATGCAGGCGGCGGCAGTTTCTCCCCGGTGCCCATGGGGATGTTTCCTCCCCCTGCAGCACAATGGCTCCCATTCATCCGCCTCGTGCTGGGAGCGCTGGCCGGGTTTCGATCTGTTGTGCCCGCAGATTGTTTCCTGTCCAGCTCTGGTGAAAACAGGAGGCTTCGGGCTGGCGGGGCAGACTTCGTCTGCGGCTTGGAAAATATTATTTCACGGGGCAGCCCGTGCCTCCCACGCTGCGTCTCTCAGGCTGGGAAAAAAAAAAAAAAAAGGAAAAAGCTGAGGCTTGATTAATGTACGGAGATTGAAACCAGGCAAAAGTTTAATACTGTGCTTTCTTTGAATGAATGGAAATCGTGGGCTGAGGCAGCAGAAGACACGCTGGGTGTTTCTCTCCCCTTCGCGCACACCATCTCCGTCTCCTGCTCATGAATAGATCCGCGGTGGAGCTCATAAAGCTGGGGTGGCATCGAAATGTGGGGTCGACTCCTCGCTGCTGGCCTCTTTATCAGCTGGAGGGTGCGCACGGGAACACCTAGAGGGAAAAAAACCTCCTCTGGTAGCGCGAGGTGGGGCTGCACGGGGAATTCCACGGCCCCCGAGCTCCAAGACAAACGCTCCTTCAGCGGGGCTGCTCCTTCCCCCGGCACCGCGCTGGGGCCTCTGGTTACAGAACAAAACCGTTGCCAGATGCTTATTAAGCGCCTTTTAATTAACCTGTCCCCAAGGTGTATGTTTATGATTGGGTGGGGGTTACCTACCCGGGGCGGTGTCCCGAGGGACCTTGTCTTTTCCGACTGGTGAATCTTTTCCCCTTGGCCGGAGACGTAACGGGGTGAGCTTGCACCACTGCTGGCAGTCCGGGGAAGAGGAAGGTCTGGAAGGTGCTGGTGCCCCACCAAAGGTTTGCTGCAGCCTTTCAGTCTACACAGGACGCCCATCCCTGCGTCCCTCGAGCGAGCACGGGCGCCTTGTGGCTCCTCGGGTGTCGCAATTATCGCCGCTAATTAACCGTGAGGGCTCAGGAGCTGCGGCCCCGCGCCGTGAGAGGCAGCGGGAAGGTGCTCGGTGTGCTGACGGTGAGGATGGCGAAGGTGCAAAGAGGCTTTGGGAGCACAAACGGGCGGGTTTTGCAGCAAAGCAGAGATCTCAGCTTCATTAAACGAGGCGGCACGGGTGTCTGGAAAGGGCACCCCCCTTGCTCGCGGGGTTGTGCCGGGACAGACGCCCCGCGCTCACCTGCCGAAGCAGCGGAGCAGACAAAAAATGCCCTCCTGCAAACTCCTCGCACCTCCCTGCCCTTCAGAAAGCGGCGTTTTGTTGTAAACGGCCAGTAAACCGCTTCGTGGTCGTGAGAAAAAGGAAGCGGGTGGCTGGAAAGCGAGCTCTGGCTGGAGAGCAAGCCAAGGCAGGCTCGAATCGCTTTCCCCAAGGGTGATCTGTTTACAAATATGTGCCAAACGTGTCAGGCGGTGTCTCGCCCTTCTCTTGCTCCTCTCGATGCCTTTCACGGGAGCTTTTGTTGTCTTGCATCGAGTTTCCCGGTTCCTGTTTGGAGGCACTGCGGGGCTGCTTTGGGGCGCTCGGCTCGCAGCACTGCGAGGTCTCGTGGCGATAAGCAGAAGCCAGACTGGCCGTGGTGTTTTTGCCTTGATCCTGTATCCAAGAAAAAATTATTCCTGGGAAGCAAAATCTGCACGAATAATTACATCGGTGTGCTCGCGAGCACCCCGACACGCTCAGCCTCTCTCCTCGTTGCGCTGCGTGGCTGCGTGTGCAGGAAGGGAACCTCCACGCGTGCTCTGGGCACGAACCCGCAGAAGGAAACCCGCGTGGGCTGCGCTGTTCTCACTGAGCTGCCTTCAGAGCTACCAGATGTTTTCTGTGCCTTTGATCCCTGCAGCGCCCGGCTGGTCGGGAGTCGTGTGGATGGACCCGAGCAGCGCTGGTCCCAGCAGCCCAGGGCTGGTGCCTCACCGGGGTAACCGGAGCGCCGCAGCTCGGGCTGCTGGGGCTGCTCCCTGCACCGCTCCTTCTGCTTGGCAGTCTGTTGCAGTGCCAGGAGGTCAAAGCCGGGGTCATTCTGCGCTTTGCTGCTCAGTCTGTGGTGCGGAGAGGTGCAGGGATGGGGCAGAGACCTTGCTTCAGTCCTTGATTGCTTTCCAATCCTTGCAGCGGGAGCAAAGCGCAAACATTTTCCTGGTCCTTAAAAAGCCCGGAGGCTGGGTCTGCTCATGGCAGCCTGGGTTGAGCGGACGTAGATTTGTGGAGGAGACTTCCCCAGCACAAACCGGGTCTCTGGGCCCAGCGAGGACCAGGATCCTCTTCATTTTCGTGGTGCTGAACCCTGTGCCAGCCCGGCAGCAGTAGCTCCTGGGGGTGGTTTTTCAGCGTGTGGCCGTGGGCAGCAGCAGCTGCAGTCCCCGAGGCAGCCGGCTGCGAGTGCTGTGCGAAGTCACGCCGGAGAAAGGGCCCAAATCCTCCCATTTACTGAAGGATGCTCGCGGGGCCGGGAGCCTTCTGCAGCCTGTGTTTGTTCCCTGTGCAGAGAGCTCCGGGCTTAGCGGGGAAGGCTCCGAACCGTGGCTGGGAACTGGGCTGCTGCCTGCCCCTCGCTTGCTGTTAGCGTTTACACCACGGCTTGGATAAATAGCCTCCCCTCCTCTTCTCTCTCTCTTCTTCCTCCTTCTCCTTAGGTGTAGACCAAGGAGGGTTTCTGCCTGACCTGTAACACTCAGCAGAGGCAGATGGCTCTGTGGAAACTCTGTGCAGTGGCTGCCTGCCTCCCTTCCCGTGGTGGGCGCTGCGTGTGCAGGTCCTGAGGGCTGACACGGAGCTTTGTGTCCTCTGCTGTCATCCGTGCGGACCCCTTTGTGTCTGCCCCTTGGCCTGGCAGCTTCCTCCCTTCCTCCTCTTCCCCGCAGCCTCCCTGCTGTTTGTCCCTGCCCTCCAGGTGTTCACACGCCGCCACTTTGAGTCATCTTCTCTTGCATAAGCTCTGCCTGGAGGGCTTGTTTGATGCCTGGACTCACCCCCAAAAAATTTGCCCTGGAGAGGAGTCAGGGACTCCTGACAGCAAATCCCCAGCGCCGCCGGGGAGCCTCACCCTGCTCCGCTGCGCTTCCCGGCCCTGCCTGGGGACCAAGGGGGTGTCCCTCGGAGGATGCTTGGCTTCGGGGCCGTGCCAGGAGCTGCTGCCCGCTCCCCAGGGAGCCCTGGGTGGGTGTCGGGGCCCCGCTCCTGCCCTAGCCCCCGGTTCCAGCCTGGAAACCTGGTGCTCGCCTGCCCCTTCCCGTGAAGGTCTCTGCCCGGCTTTGATCTGCAAAGCACGCTGGTTCAGTTCCCGTTCACGTTAAAATAAACGAGAGAGGGCAAAGAAAGGAGCAGAGGAAGAAAAAGCCATTATCCCTGTTTATCTTATCAAGATAATGCCAAACAAGGCTCACTTTGAGCGAGAGGCTCGCTCTTTGCCGCCGCAGTGGCCCGTTCCTCTCTTTAGCAGCACGGTTTAAAAATAAACCCTCAGAGGAGGGGAAGCGACTTGAATGAAGACATTGTTACTGGACAAGATGCGATAATAGGGCCTTTTATGGCTACATCTGTTGGTAAATTGTTTAGTTCCAGGTTTTGGGGCTGCATAAAGGAGCCTCGCCGGGGCTTTTCCACACGCTCCCCCGGCGCTTTTTAGCGGCGATGTTGCAGGAGAGGGGAGAGGAGAAAACGTTCTCCTGCTTTTAATTTCACTCTTAGCTTCTGGTGCTGATCCTCATCAGTGTGGAAGCACGGACACACGGTGCTCCCCCAGCCCCTGGTGCTCCCCCAGCCCCCGGCCATCACCCGTTCCCCCCATGGCCCCACCGGGGCAGCCAGTGGCCGAGGAGCCTCCCGCCGTGGGTGGCAGCCCCCTTGGGGTCGCGTTGCCCCCAGCCCAGCTCACCCACCCGTCTGTCTGCCCGTCTGTCATCTCTTTGCCTGTTCCCATCCACAGCCAGGGACCGAGCTCCGTCCCGACGCCGCTTCCGATGGCCAGGAGGCGAGGAGCGAGACACGACCCCAGCTACGTGCCTACCTGTGCGTGGCTGGGCTTTGGCTTCTCTCGGGTTCTCCTCACCCCCAGCAGGGAAGAATCGGGTCTTTATTCACCCGATTTGTCCGCCCTCCCTCGCCGTGCTCGAGGCTTTTGTTCCCTGTAAGCCACCGGGGCCGTGCGCGCCGCTGGCTGCCGAGCTTGTTGTGCACGGGAACTGGAGGACAGAGCAAAGGTAAGAATTAAATAATTCCCCCAAACACTTCTGCCACCCCAGCCGGGTCTTTGCGCTGAGATTTCCGTGGCGTGTAACGTTTTCTGCGTGAAGTGTGCTGATGGTTTAAGGGATCGTACAGAAGGGAGAGGGTTGGTGGGGCCGTATGGAGCTGTAAATGTTAATTGGGAGGTGTTATTGGGAATTTTTATAGGTGGGCCGTGATCCTAGCCCTGCCTCGGGACCACCCAGCTTCTGCGTGTCCAATTTTTAAAAATATTTTAAGAGCCTTTCCAAGGTTCTGTATCTCCCTCCAGCTCTAGCCCTGCCTGCGATCAGTGCAGCCGCATCGTTAAATTCACCTTATTTATGGGTGCGCCTATAGGAATATGTAAAAAAGTTCAAATTTGGGTGGGCTCTGGGCTGTGTGGAACAGAGTTAACGAGGTCCTGCCTTAGGGTGTTTCAAAATAGCCCCAAACGAAACATTTTGAGGTGGAGGAGGGGGCCCCGGCCCACCCTGCGGTGCAGCTGAGGGTCGTCTGCAAGCGGAGTTCCCATCCCTAGGGTGCTGTTCAGCCGGAGCGGTGCGTGCGGGTGCTGGGACACGGCGACGGGGAAGAGCCACGTGGATTTCTGCCCCACGGTGAAGGTATTTCAACGTTTGGGCCAAACGGCTCCGGGAGGCTGCTGTCCTCGGCAGCCCAGCCTGCCCCAAGCCTCCCTCTGCCCTTCCTGGGGCTGAATTTCCTTTTTTTTTTTTTTATGCTTTTCCTTCAATGTCGAAGGGAGATTTTGGAAAAGAACAGATCTGAGAACAGATTGTTCGCTTTGACGCCGGCATCTGAGGATCTTACGCATTTATTCTTTTGGCTCTGAGCGCCCTGCATGTGAAAGGGCAACCGTAAAACCTTCCGAATTTTGCTTTTCCCAAAGCACATCGCAGCCGGGCGCCGGGTTCGGGTTATTTCAGGTATTTCCCTGTACGAACGTGTGTCATCATCGCGTACCCACCGGAGCACCTCTGGGTGGAAGGAGCTGACCCGCTGGGCACCCGAAGTCGCGCTTGGAGCTGCTTACAGATACCTTTCTGCTTTTTACCCAGGTAGACCCCGGCTGTGCAAACGGAGATTTGTCTGGGGTGCAGGCGGTGCTGGATCCTGCTTTTCGTGGCACGCCGTCAGGCCGAGCAGAATTAGCGCAGTTGCTGCCGGGAGCGAGCCCGGGTCCGTCTCCTGCTCGCTTTGCCGGCACCGGCCCTGCACGGCCACAGCCGGGTGAGGTTGGGTGCTGCGGGCCGGATCCTGAGCGAGCAGGGGGGGGTTACAGGGGCTCTGAAGGGAGCCGGGTGCGGGTCGTGCCTCCCTGAGCCTTCCCTGCTGGGGTCAAAACACAGCAAAAGAGAGAGGAGAGCGGGAAGGCGCGGAGCCGTGAGACGTGGCCTTGTGCCCCGCGGAGAGGGGGAGATGTGAACTTTTACCCCGTGCGTGAGGCTGACTCATAAATCAAACAGGGACGTAAATAACCGGGCAGATAAGAGCTCAGGTTCTGAACCCCCAGGGGAATAAACGGCCCCAACGGGACCCCCCCCCCGGTGTGATCGGGCTGTCGAAACCGCTGTGAGCAGCAGCCACTTGCCGTGGGACATGTCCGGTGCTGTGCCCACCGCCTTTTGGCTGAGCGGTGGCCCCCTTTTGCTCGGCACCTCCCAGGGGATGCTCAGCCAGCTGCCTCCGAGGGCTTCCCCATCTTCCTCGGCCAATTTATCTGGAGCAATGATGGCTCAGAGGTCGGCCGGGGGCAGGAAGATGCGGCGAGGTTCTGGGGGTGCCGAGCTTTGGGTCTGCAGTCGGTTGCAGCGGGGTGAAGGAGGAGGGGAGGCAGTGCCACGCGGGGACCAGGACGCGGAGCAAATCCAAACAATAGCGGGCTGGGGAAAAAAAGAAGTGTTTTAGCTGAGTATGTAACCTAAAGATAATACCTGCATTGAAAGCGTGGCGCTGGGCAAACACTGGAGGAAAACAACGCGTGGCTGCGCCGCTCCAAGCACTGCCTGGGGCGAGCAGCGAGGTTATTTGGGGAGTGTTGGGCGGCCCTGGCTCGGCGAGCCCGTGGCGTCGTGTTATTTCTGACAAAAGGCTTCGGGCTGGCTCTGAGCTCTTTGCCGTGGCCTCGAACGGCCCAGGTCTGCAGGATACGGCCGTGGGGGGGACATCCACGTCCCCTCCCTGCAGCCCTGCTCCCTCGCCTGCCTCCCCCTTTTTCCTGACACCGCCGGGGATTTGCCTCGTGGAAGCTGAGCGATTTCTTGCTCTTCAGCTACAGTTCACGTCCTGGTTGAGAGCGGGTTTTACGGCTTTGAACTTTGCTTGCGTGCCTTTGGGATAAATTAAGGGTAAAATTTCCTAAAATTGTAAATGTTTACTGCGTGCGGATCCAGAGCCCTGTGTATTTGAGGCTGGCCGGGGGCCAGGCGAGCAGATGGGACGCAGCCCCTGCGGCACGCCGCGCGCAGCCCCGGCCGGTGGGTCGGAACAGGCAGCGGAGGGGCGAGAAGTGGCACGGGGGGGTCACTGGGGCTGTGCCCACCGCTGCCCTGGGTGCACGCACGGGCTGGTGAAGGCCCTTCCCTGGCCCTCCCAGGAGGGAAATCATCTCACACGCCTGTTTGTGCAGAGGTGGCTGCGAGCAGCCCCGCTCCGGGCTGGTGGTGCCCGGGGAGCTCCCGTGGGTGTCGGAGCAGAGCACGGCGCCAGCAGAGACCCCAGATGAGCTTTTCTGCTCCCACCTGCAAGCTGGCAGGCGGTTTGCACTGAACCTCTGTAACCTGTCAAAATCAGGCCTGTTTTCTTGTGCTTTTGTGGTTTTAGTTTGAGATGTCCGTGCGCCCGTCCGGCCCTTTCCTGCCTCCTGAGCTCTGCGCCTCTGGCCCTGGTTTGTGCCCCACATTATTCCCTGCCACTTCTCCCTTTCCTTTGCTTCCTTTCAGCTTTGCTGCCCGTCCTTGGCGCCCTTTGGGTGGCTCTTGCACAGGTTGGCCGGGAGCTCGACCGATGACCTCCAAATTAAAAGCAGGGCACCGATTTTTTTTGGCTCTCACTCCCATTTAATCTCCAACCTGCCCGTATCTCCGCACCACCGGCAAACCGCGCGGTGGCTCCCGGCCCGACCGTCTCCTTGCTGGCCAGGAGGACAGCTCGGGGCTCCTGGGCTCCCGATGTCGTGGGATGGGTTCCCACACCGCGTCCCAACCCGGGACGGGCTCGGTGTTCCCCGCCTTGCGTGAGAGGCGCCGGTAAAGCCGAGGCAGCGCTTGCGTGCCGAGGCAGCCGCGTCCAACAGGTAGGGCAGGTATGGGGAAACGCTCAGGGCCCCGCGCTCGCCGCTGAGCTCCTTCCCACCTGCGAGCCCTGATCAAACACCTCGACGGGCAGCCCGAGTGGGAAGCCGTGATGTAATCTCGGGAACCCAAAACAATCGGCCCTTTCATGGCACGACGATAACAATCAAAACAGTATGTAAGGGCCTGCCATGCAAGAATACACATGCACATTATACACTGGAGGGAACTGAAAGCCGGAGTGAAAAGGGGCTTGTTAAGAATATGTAGCCTGCTTTCATAATCAGTTTGTAAAAGAATAGGCCCTTGAAAACAAGGGTTTAGGCTTATAGAAGGCTTTCTGTGCCTTGACCTTGCAAATATGCGGAGATGCCAACTTTTTTTTTTTTTTTTTTTTTTGAAAGTGAACTTGGAGCCTCCCAGCGTGGTGCCGCGGCGCTTGGCAGCGAGCGGGGGTACGTCCCCGGGGGGTGCGGGTGCTCCCCTCCTGCCACAAGGAGCTGGTCCTCGGCGGCCAGAGATTTTACCTTTTCTTCCTTAAAATTACCGCACCGGGCTCTGCCGGCACGTGCAGAGGTGTGAGGTGTGCGTGGGACTGGCGGTGGCACTCGGGCTCCAGGGTGGAGCGGGGTAGGGGGCACGTTGCCGGGCTCACCCGGTTCACAGGTGGGGAACGTGGGGCAGAGCGCTGGGACAGGGAGCGTTTGCAGTGCGTTTTGGCTCCTTGGTTCTTTGAAGGACGCCGGAGGCCCTTGTGCCCGAAGTGGCAGAGACACCCGAGTGACTGTCCTGCGTTGGCCGGGGCGCCGGTGGCTAAAGGAGCACGCGCATCCCTGGGGTCTGCTGTGGTTTCCTCTATCTTCAGATCAATGCACGCTGAAGGTTATCCTCCTGTCTGCAAAATGTCTTTTAGCTGGCCGTGGGCGACCCATTGGACAGGACAGGGTTAGCTTCACACACCCAGTCCCAGTTATTCCCCCCCTTCCCCACTTTAGACGCCCTAACGTCTCATTTCATGCCCGTCCCCCGGGCTGAAGCATCTCGCCTCCGTCCCACCTCCCCTGCGTCCCCGTGGGCACCCAGCGGCACGGCCCCCGGCCAGCCCGCTGCAGGCTGTCTTTGTGCATCTGTTTTACAATGTGTTTCTTTGCAGCAGGGGGGAAGCCTTCCAAGAATCCCCACCTATTTCCGTAATAAGGACGCCTTTGTTTTCCTCGCGCACAATGCAGCTTTATGCGACTCGCTCGCTTTCTTCCCGACCGCGCCGCCGGCAGCCCGACACGGGAGCTGCCGAGGTGTGAGGTGTGTGCGGAGCGGCGGCCGAGGGCCAGAGGAACGTCTCCTGGGATGGTTTTTTTTTGTTCGCAGAGCTCCGTCTCTTTGCCTGAGCACCCGGACATCTCCGAGCCGCCGCGCTGGGCAAACAGAGGTGGCCCCGGAGCGGCGAGCGGAGGTGGCCTTGGAGCAGCCAAGCGAGGCAGAGCAAATAGGGAGGTTTGTGTGTTCCTGGCCCTCGTGTTGTCACGGAGCCCTTCTCATCCTGATGGGATTAGCGTCCCTGGGAAAGGCTCGGGAGGCCCTAAAATCCAAGAAGTGCTCAGGCAGAGCCTGGGTGGTAGGAAGCGCTGGAGGAATGAGGGGTTAACGTGTGGGGAGGGTGGGTTGGGGGAGCAGAAGCCCTTCGGAGGGGCTAGATGCCTTCAGATGACATGGGGACAGTGTCACCCTGAAGCTGAGCCCACGAGGTCCTCTCTCCCCCATGGATGTGCCAAGGCAAGGTGCTGGGGCTCCGGTGGCCTTTGCCTCCTGCGCTGCCGCACGTGTGAGCTGTGTCTGCGCCCGATGGTTGGCAGCCACGTGGCACGATGCCTGCACCCGTGTTCCTTGGGAAAACCCATATTCCTTGGGAAAACACGTTAAAACCTGGCCTGCAGCAGGGGACACGTGGCTGCTTCCCACCGAGGGGTGGTGGAATTGGGTAGCCTGGCCCTGGCGTGTCCCTGTTGGGGTGGGAGCACCCACGGTGCGTGACCATCGCTGCCCGTGGGTGCTGCGCCTCTCTCCCCGAGCCTTCCTCCCTGCCAGCACCTCCTCCTCCCCCAGGCAGGAGAGCCCGTGCCCCCTGGGCCCGCTCCCCCAGGACACCCCAGATCCCCTGGGCATGGGCGCTGCCACGGGCCGGGGCTGGCTCCTGCTTTCAGGGAGCACCCATGGGTTCGCCAAGGGTGCACATGGGAGAGAGGGGAGGAGGAGGGCAGGGGCAAGCCCACCCATCCGGGTTTCTCCTGCTGGGTCTCTCCCTGGGTTAAATTCCCTCCCTCGTGCCCCTCGGGGCTGCCTCTCTGCCCGGGCAGCCCCTCGGCAAGGGGTCAGTGAGGGGGGAGCTCGCCGCTGCTTCCCGTACAGACCCCGCCATTCACACTTCCCTCTCCCACCCCATTAATTTGTTGTGGTTGGGGCCAGTAATAGCTGCTTTGTGTGAAGGCGAGGGAAAGAGGGAAAAAAAAAAAAAACAACCAGCACACAGACAGCGGCTCCAGTGTTTTCTAAAAGGGATGTTTTTCCCCCTCCGTTCTCTCTCTCTTTCCCTTGAATAATGTTTTTGATTGTAATAGCCTGTCCTGGTGAGGGAAACCCACAGCCTCTCCCCCCCCCTTCCCCTCCCCTCTTCTGTAAACCGTGGTAGAAGTTTAAACAACCCGGAGAGCTTTTTCTCACCAGTCTTATTTTACTAATAGGAACCAAGTGTTGGAGGCAGCCAAGGGGGCTCTCAGCTGCTGGCCGAGGAATCGCCGGCTTCGCAGAGCGCCGCTGGGGCCGGGTAGGGGCCGGGGGCTCCCTGTGGCTGCCAGCCCGAGCCCCCCAGGGTGGTCGAGTTCGGTGTCCCCAGGGACAAATCCACGGCACGCCACAGCCATGGGAAAGGTTTCCCTTAGCTCCTCGTTAGCTCAGCCCCGGGGAGACGTCGCTGTAAAGGACGAGCCCGGATCGTTGTGGTGCTTGCCACATTTTTGTTCCCTGAATGGAAGAAGGGAAAGCCCGTACCTCGATTTCGTGCTTTTCACCCCAAATCAGAAACTTGCGCTGAGCTGGAAGGGACCCTGCGGGGTGGCGCAGGGTGCTCTGGAGCTGGAGGCTGCCGGCAAACGGCTGAGAACTGCGGGGAGATGGAGGGCGAGGAGAAACCTCGCCCAGTTCTCTGCCCTCGAACATCCAAACCTCTCCTGGCTGCCCTTGAGTTTCAATCTCTACAAGACCCGTGTTTTCTGCCCCTGGGCTCTCATTGGAGCAGTTCAAGTTTACCGTGCCCTCCCGTGTAACCCCCTTTATCGGGCTTTTTATCTTTTGTGCCCTAAGCACTGGTCCTCGCAGCAGCCTGGATTACGTTACGGACGGACAGACCTCTCCCCTCTCCCTCTACCACTTGTGTTTGGGTCTGGCTGCTGCTGGGGAGCCTCTGTGCTGGCCCCAGCCCCCCCCCAGCATCGCTGGGAGAGCACACCTTATTTTGGCAGTCCGCTGAAATAGCTCTCACTGCTGTGTTCACCTTGGATATTCGCACGAGTAGCCCCAGGGCTAGCTGTGCTCCCATGAAGAGGCACCTCTGTAACAACATCTCTCTCTTTCCAGCTTCCACCCGACGTAGCTGCAGGTTACCTACGCGTGCTCTTTTGTTTGGCAGGAACCTGGCGATCGGGATCGGCATCCAGAACTTCCCGGAAGGCCTCGCTGTCAGCCTGCCTTTACGCGGAGCGGGATTTTCGACGTGGAAGGCGTTCTGGTAGGCAGAGCTGCTCCCAGCCCCGTGGTACCAGCACCCTCACCGGTACCAGCACCCTCACTGGTACCAGCACCCTCACCGGCAGCTCCCCGGAGCCTGGGGGGTGCCCTCAGGCTGGGCTCGTGTCGGCTTCCCACGGTCTTCGTGGGGCAGGTGCTCAACGTGGAGAGTTTTACGGGGGCTGATGTTGTGCCCCAGACCTGCCAGCAGCCTGGGAGAAGAGCAGCGGGTGCTGCCCGGTGCCCCCGAGCTCAGCCCCGAGCCCCCGGCTCGCCCCGGTCCCTGTGGTTTGCTCCAGCCCAGCTCAGCCGGCTGATCAGTGCCTGCGGTTAGCTCCCAGATCCTGCCCCAAAAAGCCTCTTTATTTTTGGGTTTGGTTTGGTTTGGTTTTTCTCTCACTTCGCTCTGGGCTGCGTTTCAAACCCACTTTGTTTTTCTCTTTTTCCCCGAGGTGAAAAAGCCGAGGGCATGAACTCTGCAGGCGCGGGGCCGCGTTCCTGCCCGTGCACGTGTGCTCGGCTGGGTGATGGATGGGAGGGCAGGGGGGGCTTGCAGCTTGCCCCCTCCAAAGCTTTGTTTTCTTTTCCTCCCACCCACCTCCATTTCGGGCAGCGCAGCCAGCGCTGGGACTTGCACCAGGGCTGCTGCTGGAAGGGAGCTCCCATGGTCTTGGGGAGCTTTGTTCATTAAAACAGCCCCAGAAGGAAAGAAAACGAGGGAGGAGAGTGGCGAGGCTGTGGCCAGGCGTCCTGTTCGGGCCTGAGCTGTGCTGGTTGCAAATATTTCCTTGCTGACCCAGCCCAGCCTGCGACCTGGATCCCCAAACCCCACAGAGATGTTTTGGGGGGAAGGAACCAGATCGTGTCTTAATTCCCATGGTGGAAAAATCAGCTGGGTTCGGTCAAATCACCGTCGTCACCTGTCGAGAGTGACCCAGGAGGCTTGGTCTGTGCAGTACAGCGGTGCTGCACTGCCCGGTGCCGGCACCGTGACCCGGTGTCCGACCTCCTCTGGGACACGGTGGCACCGGGGAGGTCACCGTGCCCCACGCCGCAGCCCCTCTGTGCCCACGTGGGGGCTTCCCGGGCTGCCCGGCGCCTTTCAGGCTGGTTGCCTTGCAGGTACGGGCAGCTGAGCGGCATGGTGGAGCCCTTGGCTGGCGTCTTCGGTGCCTTCGCCGTGGTGGTGGCAGAGCCTCTCCTCCCCTACGCCCTGGGCTTTGCGGCCGGAGCAATGGTCTACGTGGTCATGGACGATATCATCCCCGAGGCGCAGACCAGGTGAGCCCCCGGCCGGCACCGGGAAGTTCCGAGGGCTCTGGAAGGTCCCTTCCCTTCCCCGAGGAGGCTCCGAGCGGTGCTTATCCCCCCCTACCAGCACCCCACAGCTCCCGGGAGCTCACGCCTTCATTTTCTCCCCGCAGCGGCAACGGGAAGCTGGCTTCCTGGACCTCCGTGCTCGGCTTCGTGGTGATGATGTCCCTGGACGTCGGCCTCGGGTAGGGCAGCTCGCTGCTCCCCGCGGGAAGGCTTCTCACCAGCGGCCGTGGTGGCTTTGGGGACTGGACGCGCGTTATCCTCGAGACTTTTTTTGTACATGATTATTATTTTTTGGATCTGGTTTGGTGTTAATTCCCTATGATTTGGTCTGCCTGCTCCCCCCCAACATCACGTCGATGGTTTTAAAAGCACAAACGTGGGTGGCTCGGTGCGGGTCCTGCTTTCCTTTCGCCACCAGATTTTGTTTCCCCCAGAGGGCTGAGACGCGTCGGCCGGGCTGCAGGTCCCGCTTTACTTTTCCTTCAGTTCTGGGGTGGTTTCTCTGATCAGGTCGGTTTTGATCATCCTCGGTCTGTAGAAGGTCAGGAATTCACCGTCGCATGCTTCAGCTGCTCTGCGGTTACGTCCCAAGGCATCCGAATGAAGAAAAATCCTCAATTTCCACCCGCGGTTCTGGAAGGCAGGTGGAAGAATTAGGGCTAGGATAACACGGGCAGCACCCGGTGGGGCAGCAGGTCTGACACGTCCCACTGGTCCTGGGCAATATTTTAGGGCTTCAGGTGCTTCGACGGATGCAGATAGTCCAAGCAAATAAAAAATGATTTTTCTTGGTATCTCTGCGAGAGGAAAATACTGCTTTTTTTCCTCAACTGATTTCCTAAGCAGGGCTCTGTTCCAGTGCATCGTGGCTTGTCCGATACCCAGAGGGTTTTCTGAGGAAAAAAAAAGGAGAGAGGAATATTTGTGTTTTCTAGCCTGCACTCTGTGAGCAGGCACCGTGTGGTTCCCCGTTGGCGTGCTCCGTGGTTGTGCAGCAGGACGCGTTTCCACGCGGGGCTCTGCTGGCATTTGCTTTTTTCTGGCTGCTGTTTCAAATCGGTGGTAGCCCCCCGACCATCTCCTGCAGGAGTTGGGGCAGGCTGCACCCAGCGGTGGCCCCGGGGGCACTGCAGCCCCCCCTGCCCAGCTCGGTGCTGAGTTGACCTCACCGAGGACCTTGAGAGTGCCAGAAACTCTCGTCCTCCCGAGCAGCATGGGGATGGGATAGCTCATCAGCGGGAGTTAATTACCCAGCCCGAAGAGCCAGAAACACGCAGTGTGGGTCTGCCTCTTCCTCGTCTTCCTTTGGAGCATCCCCTGTCCCCTCCCCGTGCCATGCCACGGATGAACCTGCTTCACTCTCAAGTAGAGAGCGAAACGCAGGAGTGGGGCGGTGTAAAGCACGCCTCGCCCCCCACCAAGGCTGCTGCATTTTTCGGGAAAAAGGGCGTAATGAGATGCTTCAGCAGGATAACTGGATCCCTTGGCTGCTGCTTGCATCTCAGCCCCTCCGCGGCCGTACCCGTGGGCACAGGGGGTGCCAGCCAGCCTGGGTCCCGCTGGAGAGGCGGCACGAGGACAGCCGGGGGGAGGAGGCTGGAGTCCGCTCGGTTAGAGCCAGGCGTTTTGGTTCGGTTCAGTGTCCCGGTTGGATTTCGTTTGTACTTCATTTGTATGTCACTCTGGATGATACAAAACTACTGTTTGCCAATGGATTTGACCTTTTAACTGTGATTGGTTTCAATAAATGGGAAATTCCGAGCTTGCACTGATTTATTTCAACGCAGCAAATCCCATCTTTGTCTTCTCCTCCCTCCGTTCTGCTGCCTTGCTTTTCATTTCTTCTTTAATGCTTCTGGGCTTGTCAAAGGTCCTGCTGCTCAGCCAGAAGGCAAGTGTGGAGAAGGGAAAATGAGAAGAAAAAGATGAAGAAAGGCACCTTTGCCGTGCCTCATCCAGGCACCCACGCGGGTGTTTCTCTGGGGTTTTGCAGCAGACCGGCTCGCTCGGCCCAGCCCCAGCTCCTGACCCCATCTGGTGCTTTATGACTCAGAAAACACCCGACTGCAACAAATCCCTCGAGAAAAATAAATAAATGAAAAAAAAGCACGTCGGGGGCTCTTCCTGTTAAAAAGAGCTGTGGCTGCCGGGTCCCCGGTGGCGGAGCAGCGGGCACGGGGACGGGAGCGCTTGCCCAAGGCCAGGCGCGGAGGCGGTTTGGGGACAATGGCCCCTTTGTCCCCGGAGCCGCAGGTGAGCGGGGCAGCGGGGCCAGGCTCCCACGGGAATCGCCCTCGTCGCCGCTGCCCACCTTGCCCCGGCCACTCGACGTCTTTGGCAAGCTCCAGCCCGCCGCGTTCAGCCCAAAAAGCCTTCTCGTGGGGCTTGAAAGCCTCGCGGGCGTCCACGGGCGGGGATTTCTCGCGGGCTGTTTGCAAGCCGCGTTTTCTTATTTGATTTTTGGCGTGTGCTGTAAGTCGGTACGAAAAACACATTATGCGTTTAAAGGCAGCCTCGTAATCAGATTGCTGGGAGATAATATCGCGTAATGCATTTAATCCTGCTTAGATGTAGCCAGCCGAGGCAATTAGGTACATCGGGCCCGTAGGAAGCGAGCGGGGAGGGCAGGAGGGGGATGCAGAAAAGACAGATGAAAATCCCTTCTTTTCTGTTTGTACCCCGGAGGGGAATGAAATTATATATCTGCTGCTCACCGGCGACTGAAAAGCTGGCGGGGGGCCAGCCCTGGGATTACACGTGGAAACAATAGCTGTCAGTGACGAGGTGGAGCTGGGAGCAAATGCAATATAAGCGCGCGGCCAGGAGCCGCACGGCACGGAGAGGTGCCAGGGCTGCGGCAGCAGGAGCGGCTCTGCCACGGGCACCGGGGAAAGAGGGGAAAAATGTGCCCTGGTTGGGGCACGGGAAGGATGCTGGGGGCTCACCAGGGCTGGCAGCAGCCTGGTGATCGTTGTGTGTCTGGGGATGGAGGGCAGCGGGGGTCCCTCCCCATCCTGGGGTCCCTTTGGTAAATGCCCCACGCCTCTGCCTCGTGTCCTTTTGAAATGGAGATAAAGCCGTGGCACTCCAAGCGACTTCAGCTCACCTACTGGTGTGGGGCACGCCGGGGTTTTTCTCTCCTTGCATTCCTTTGTTTCAGGACAGTCGTGGTGTCCCTGGGACCAGCCAGGGCACCCAGGTGTAAGAACAGCCCCCCAGGGCTTTGTCTGCAGTACCTGGCAATTTGTCCCGCAGCAGCGAGGAGCAGCTGGGAAATTCGTGGCTTTAGCTTGGGTTTGGTGCGGCTGGTCCAGAGACTGTGTATTGGACTTGTCCCCTTGGTTCGGGGCCGCTTGGTGGCTCGGGGCTGCGGGCGGGTGGCCCCCGTGCGGGCACCGGGCGCTCACCCAGCGCTGGGGAAGGCGAAGGCGAACCGAAGGCGGCTGCGGTTTGCAGGGCTGGGCGGGGACGGCAAACCCCAAGCAAGGGCTTTGCACGCAAACGAACAATAATCCCATTATTAGGGCCCATGCCGTCAAACAAAACCCGGCACGAAGCATGACTCGGGCTTGCAAGATGCGCGCCCGGGGTAGATCGCGGCACCTGAGTCATTGCTTAGAGAGGAGTGGATTTCACCTCCCCTCCCCTCCCCTTAGGAAAGAAACAATTCAAAGCTTCCAACAAAATGACTTCTATTCTTTGTGTGCGGACTTTGTTGTACTTGGCAGCGGGGCTGCAATTACAAGTGAGACTTCTCTCCTGGGCGCGCACACGCAGGCTCCCGCCTCCAAACTCCGGAGCGAGTGCAGGGTTCGCCTTCCTGCTTCGAGCTTGCTCAGGTGCCCCAAGCCCGTCTCTGGCCCATCCGTGCAGCGTTGCCTTGCTTCGTTCCACCCACCACAGACCCCTGAGCCTCAGGGATGAGCCTGTTCTGGGGGGGAGCAGAGGGAAGGAGAGAAGTTGGGTCCCAAGCTGCCCTTTTCCTAGGGCAGATTTGATGGGGCCATCGGGTTCCAGCCGGGGTTTGCTGAGCCCGTCTCCCTTTTAGGCAGGTGCTGGTGCACCCTAAGTGTGTGCGTTTAGTCTTGCACGGTCAACCAGCCCCAGAAAAACCATGCCCTGAGTCCGTGCCGGGCTGTGGCTCTCGGATGTTCCCCTGGTTGCCTTTTCCTGCCAGCGTTGCTAGACCTCATCGTGTCAGCAGGCCACCGGCACAGCGGGGGCCGCGCGGGAAGGGGTCCCGCTGCCACCTGCTCTCTGCACGCCCGTGCGCGGTGTCTGAGGGGGTCAGGGAGCGACATCAGGGTAAAGTGCCATCGGCCCAAGACCGTTGCAAAGCCTCCTGCCCAGCGGGTTGTTCCTCATGGGGAAGAGAGAAAATGGGGCAGTGTGGGACCTGTGTGTGGTCCCTACTACCTCTTCCCCTGACTCAAGGCTTTTATAGCCGAGGGAAAGCCGTCTGGGCAAGGAAAGGGAGAGGATACTCGTCAGGCTCTCAGGATGTGCTTGGCTCAGATGTCTGGGCCACGTTTCTGTGCTTTGCAATCCTGTGAGGGGGTTCTGGTGAGCGGGAAGCTGAGCCCGGGGGTTATTTTAATATAATCTTACAAAATGCTGATGATAACTAACAAGCTTTTGTGTCCAGAGCTGGTTTGCACGTGGGAATTGCTTAAATCTCTCTCGGCCTATTGCATGCTCGTGTTCTTACACGAACAATGAAACCATTACAGAGCCTGACACACGCTCTCTCCCCATCTCAGCTCGTACAATCCTGCTGCTGCGCCCGAAGCAGAACACAAAACCACCGCGCCGAAACCCGTATGAAAATACTACGGGAGAGAACGGCCTGGATCTGCCTCCCTTTTACTGCGGAATTGTTTTCCCTGCCATAAAATTACCTCTGAGAGCCGAGGGAAGAGGAGCTCATAGGGAAAAAGGCGTGCTGGGGAACAAAGGAGGGAGGCGCTGCTGGGGGCCTGGTGGACGGATGGATGGATGGATGGAAGGATGGAAGGATGGAAGGACGGATGGACGGATGGACGGATGGACAGATGCATGGATGGATCCGTCCATCCATCCATCCTGGGGAGCTGGGGAGCTCTTGTCTTGGTGCAGGTTTCGCAGCAGCCCCTCGCTGCCCTCTGTTCCTGGGTGGTGGTGGCTGTGCCGCTGCGCAAAAACCCTCCCGAGACCAGGGAAACGTATCCAGACAGCAAGGGAGCCCCCCGGGGCCTCCCGAGTCATTAACCAAATTAAGGTGTTTAGAACAAGGAGGCCCAGGTGACTGGGTGTGAAAGCCCCCCGGGTGCCTCTGTAATTGCTGTGTGAAGGCAGCGCTGGTGGGTGGAAGGGAGCCGAGGAGCCATGGGGGATTTTTTTGCCTCCTCCCTGCTTCCCAGCTCCAGGTCGGGCTTCCCGGGGCACCTGGGGACTCGGCCACCCTGGCAGCTGGAAGCCCCAAGGGATGCTCAGGCTTGGTGAGCTTCACCCCTTTAACCGGACCCTGGCTCGCACCCCCGAAGGGTTTCACTGCCTCTGACACCATCCTTGGCCTCCTTGCAGAGCTGCAGACGGGGCTGCTGAGTGAGGGGGATTTTTTGTTTCTTCCTTGCGCGAATCTTTTTCCCTGCTGCTCTTTGCAGAGGTGAGCAGAGCCCAGCTCCGCGCCAGCGTGGTGGGTCTTAGCCCTCTGTGACTCCAGAAGGAAGCGGGGCAGGGCTGCTGAGGTTGTCAGCTTTGCTGCCTTGTTCCCGGGAAGAGGTCGGAGCGCTGAACTTCTGCCCCGAGCCCTTTGCCCCAGCCCAGCATCGCCGCCGAGGGGGCGCAGGAGCCTCCCTGCCCGCTGCACCTCCGCGAGCCGTGACCTGGGAGGAGCGGCGACGGCAGCTTTCCAAGGCAAGAGGCAAAATTCCTGAACTTAGCTGCCGCTTCGTTTACAGCGTTAGACACGCCGTGTTTAGGGGAGATGACAAGCTGATAAGGCGCAGCGCCGCAATCTCCCTCGGCGAGCTGCGAGTGGGAGCAGCAGCCTTCTCCGGGCTCCGTGCGTAAGGAGACGCGGGGTCCCCCTGCTCCGAAGGGCTGGAAAAAGGTGCAAGAACCGGGGCAGCCGAGCTCTGAGGCTGTTCCCTTCTCGGAGCACCAGCTCAGCACCTTCCCCAGCAGGTCCCGTGGGAGCTGGGCTGGAGACCTGCTTGAGGGGCATGGCCCAGTCTTTCTGGGGGGATCCGGGGGCTGCGCTGCACCTGGGCGCTTTGGGTTCTCTCATGGCAACACCAGAGAAAAGTGCTCGGCACTGTCACGAGGAGCCTTATCTTTGCTGTGCAGTGGGGTAGGATGTGCTCAGCGGTGCCTGTGGAGCTGCTTTTGCAGCCTGTCGTTTCTCTCCTGGTGTCAGTTGTTCGCTCTGCCCCGCGCAGAGAGGTGAAGCCCTGCTCCCGAAGCATCTCCCCGAACCTCTCCCATCTCCCACCCAGGATTTGGGGCAAATCTTGCTAACCCCACTGCAGCCCCCTGGTTCTGAGCAGGGCGTTCGGGGGGTGATAAAGCACTGCACTCGGAGGAGCACCACTAATTCTCTTCCAGGTCGCTGTTAATAGGGCAGGGAGCTGCGTGGGCTCGTTTCTCCCGCAGAGCTGTGCCACAGGAGCCGGGCTCCCGGCCCGTGCTGGAATCAAACACCCTGAGTGCAATCCAGCAAAATCCCCCGTGCCGAGCAGGGTGGGAGCTGCTCCTTTCGAAGGGTTGAGATGCAGACAGGTCTCTACAAGGTGTTGGTCATGGCTGCAGCGAGCTGCCCGCACCTCGCACGGTGCGGAAAACCCTGGTGAGAGCGTAGAAGTGGCCGCGGTTCCTCCTCCGGCGGGGGTGGTTTCCCTCCCTCTCTCCCTCCCTCCCCCTCTCCTTGAAGCTCTCAGAAACAAGTGCTGTTTTATTGCAGATAATTTACCAGCTGCACAAAGGCTGCCTTGTAACGCTGGGCTCCAGATGTTTAGCATTTCACAAAAATCTAATCATAAGGTACCTGCTCCGCTGGCGCACCAGCTGACCTGGCTGGGGGAGAGCCGCCTCGCAGCCTTCTCCTGCCTTTCCCAGGCAGCTGCTGGCAGATCCCAGCCCCGCAGAGCCGCTGAACCGGGCACATGGGGGGAGACCCTGGGGTCTGCTGCTGCTGAGCTGCTCGGGGGTGCAGGAGCTGGGCAGAGCTGGATGAGAGCAGCTTTGCCTGCAGAGTGCACGGGCTCGTGGCTACGGGTGCAGCGGCGGTGCCGGAGGGTGCCAAGGGGCCGTGCGATATCTGCTCCATGCCTGTGCCCCCTGCTCGTGGGAATTGGGCAGCCCTGGGTGGGAGATGCTGCCCCGGGCAGAGCAGTGCCTGCCGCAGGGGGCTGCCAGGTTCCGCACCGGGGGCAGTGGGGTGGGGACCCGGGTGCTGGGGCAGATCCTGCGCAGCCCCGAGGGCCGTGGTCCTGCGGGAGAGCGATTGCCTGGCTCCGCTCCATCCCCACCCCATTCCTTTGACTGCAATCCCTTAATTGTTTCAAAAAATATATATACATATAAAAAAATCACATGACAAAATCGAGGGAGATAATTGCAGTCAATTGCCTCCCCTTATCTCCAGAGAGAGCATGTTGGGCAAATAAAGCGCGGGGAATTAATTCTGGCAGTGACCGGGGCTCCGTGGACCGGGCTCTGAATGGCAGGAAGGGCTGATTTACTGCCGCTCTTCGCAGCTATATTCGGCGTTTTATTGCATCTCTAATTATCGTTCCCCATCAGGATCTGGTGGAGACGTCAGGCCGGCACCGTGCTTCCCAGTGCCGGGCGTGGAGGGCGGTGGCTCCCCTGGGACACGGGGGTGACGATGCTCCCGAGCTGTCCCCAGCAATGCTGCCCTGCTGCAGAGCCACCGTTTTAATGGGGCCGTGTTTTTGGGATGTGTTCCCCTTCCTGCCTTCCTCCCCGAAACTGGGGGGGCTGCGGGAAACGAGGCCGCAAGGTGCAGCAGCCCCTAGGGTGCAGGGAGCAGGACAGGGCTGGAGGGGCCGGTGACGGCCAGGGCAGCACCCTGGGCAGGGCACACGGACAGCAGCACCCTGGCATGGACAGGGCAGGATCCAGCCCACAGTTGTGCTGGCTGAGCCCCCAGCACGACAAGCAGCAGTCGCTCTGCGATGCCGGCGGTGCCAAGGCACAAGCATGGGCTCGCTGGGGACGCAGGAGCAGCGTGGGCAGGACGAGGCTTTGCCACGGGGCCGAGGTGAGTGCTGCTGGCAGCTGGGGCACCTCGGAGCACGGGGATTGTGGGGAGCACCCCCGGCCCTCGCGGCCCCTCATTCGCATGCAGAGAGCGCGAGGGGGAGGGAAGGGGTCCGGCCATTGGGGAGCAGAGACGGGGCGGCTGTGCCGCAATGAAGTAATCCTCCCCCGGCACCCGGAGCATATAAAGCACCGTGGAGCACAAGTGCCTCTCTGTCCCCTCTCTTTCTTCTCTTTCCCTTTAATAATCTTGCTCTTTTGTCCCCATACGTTTGCTCTCGGTGCCGTTGGTCCCTTCTGCTTGGCAGCTCGGGACCCTCGGCGTTTGCCCGCCGAGGTGCTCACGGTGCCACCTGTTTTCTCCCCTCTCTTTTCCAGGACACCTGATTTATTTATTTTCTTTTATTGTATTTTTTTTTTTTTTTGCTTCTGGTTTAGGGTCTATTAAGTTTACTCCTTCTTCCCCTGCCCTGGGAGACCCGGTTAATGAGTAACCATAGCGTGCTTGGAGGCAGCTGTCTCAGACAAACTGACGGAGACTTTTTTGGAGCTGCATAAGGGAACGTTTGTTCTGCAGCTTCTCAATAGATCCTTGTGCAGGAGGCAAAAAGTGCGGGGAGAGAAAGAAAGAGACACTAAATCATTGGGCTCCTTGAAAATCTTGCTCAGTGTGTGTGTGTGTGGTTTCAGTCCTCTTTATAATAGATGTTAGATGAGTCACCTTTTTGAGTTTAAATCATGAATTTATCTCCGCAGCGGAGCGCACAATGTGCTTTTAACAGCGTTTCAGCTACCAAGTTCTTTTTAAGTAACTTCAGCATAAAACGCACAGCCCATATATTCACCGGAGTCACACGAGGGTGGATTTTCTTTGTCCCAGTCCCCGCGCGGGGCAGATTTGGCACTCAGGGTTCGTGGTTTTACCTGTGCCCTTCCACCGCCTTTGTCCCACGGAGACATTTGGGGGTTTTTCAGCCCCCCCAGATCAGGCTGGGTTGGGGCGTTTTGTCCTCGCTGGGCTCCCCGGTGCACACCGGGTGGGAGGTCGAGGACCACGTGTGAGCGGGTCCAGCCTCTGCTGTCCCCCAGGGCTCCTGCGTGCCCCCGGGAATGGCGCTGAGACCTCCTCGTGTCCCTGCTTTGCCGCTGTCACTGCGCAGGCAGGTGACGGCCGTGTCCTTGGCCACGCAGCCGCCAGGGCAGCGGCTTTCTCGTGCCCGCGTGGTGCAGGAGCACGGTACCAAATTGCCCCTGGGTGCCTTGACGCCCTCTCCAGATGGTCCCTTAATTCTCTGGCTTCGTGGATTTCTGTCAGCCCTTGAGTTTAACACGGGCAGCCGTGCGCCTCGGAGGACCTGGCGCGTGTTTGCTGGCCGGGGAGCTTCCACCCCACGGCCCAGGCTCTCCAGCCCATGAAATGCTGCCGGAGCCATGGCAAATCCCACTCGTGCTGTCTGTGGTGGAGCAGAGGGGAAGAAGCTGCTCCCAGGGTGATAGGAGAAGATAGGGGCCCCCCCTTGCAGCTGCTGTCAGGGTCAGGCTCCCTGCACCCCGCTCCGAGGAGCTTTCCCACCTTGCTCACTGTTTCCCCAGGCGGCGATGCTCCGCTTGTGGTCCAGGCTGCCGTCCAGAGATGGGGAGAAAACCAAAATATGACACTGTGTTTTTCCTCCTTTTTTACAAAACCTCCTTTTTTTTTGGAACTTTGGGATTGGTTCAAGGTTTGGGCAAAGATTTGGGTCGTTTTTGTTTTACCTGCGACGTGGCTCCCCGTTCCCTGGAGCAACAGCTCTTTATTGGCTCCTGCAGCCGCTTGGCACTCTCAACGAATGGAAGAAAAAGCTTTTTGTTTCCATATTTCACTATATTTTTATATATTTAGCCAGTTTGGGGAGGGTATTTGGAGGTCAAAGGACTTGCAGAGGTTTCTGTGTTGACCAGGCCTGGGGAGCAGGCACCCTGTGGGAACTCATTCCCAGCTCTCCCTTCCTATCTCCCTTTATCTCTCTTTCATTTTATCAGTGCTGGTGCCCATCACAGAGCACTTTTTTTTTTTTTTTTTTGGTGAGGATTTTTGCATCCCCTGCCATGTTCAGCAGGCGTCGGACCGAGCTCCCCCGTCCTCCTCTCACCAGGCGCCCCAAGCCCCTGCCCCTGCAGGATAAAGGATGCTTTCAGCTGCCCTGAACGGATCTGTCGGGAAACCGCCGATTTGCAGCGACTTGGAAACATCTGGTTGACATTCTGAAGTCTACAGGCTCTTGTGTAATTATCCTTATTACCTGATCCGCGTGCACTTTATCTCGCTTTACGGGCGACTCTGTTCCTGCTCCCTGCCCACGCCACCCACCGCCACCGCTTTGCTAATTAACACTCGCTGCTCGCTCCCCCTCTCGCTCTTTTCCCCTCCCCGTCTCAGCGGTGGTTGAGGAATGCGAGGCAGGAATGCTGTCCTCTCGCAAGGAGCCTCGAAGGGGAGGCGGCTACCCCCCTAAAAACAATGTCTTTGTGTTTGCTGTAGTCACGCAAGGCCGTGCCCGTGTTGCAGGCTCCAGCCCGGCAGCCCCCGGCTCGTGCTCGCGTGCTGGCTCACCTGGCAGTGGCACGGCAGAGTTCAGCAGCTTTTAAACCCCCTCGCGCTCACGTCATGCTCTTGCAAAACCGGGGCTGGGATCCTCCCGTAAATCAAAGCCCAGCTCCTGGCTGGAGGAATAGCTCACCTCGGGCAGAGCTGTCGTGGGGGCTGTGCAGGGCACTTCTCACCCTCCTTCCCACCAGCAGAAGCTGCTGCAGGGGCCCCGTGGCCGTCCTCCAGGCGATGCTGCCAGCGGTGCCGAACAGTTTTGGGTCTCATCCTTCCTACGAGCCCTCCCCAGCAGGACGTGTCTTTGCTGTGGATCAGCCGGGCTGGCTCTAGGTCCACGTGTCTGTCTGTCCGTGCGCTCTCCAGCCCTGGCTTTCTGGCCTGAGCCACTTTTTGGGGAGAATTACTGGCTGGGACAGGTGAGCGACAGCACGGCCGGACCCTGCCTGCTGGACGCTGCCCATCAGAGCCGCTGTGGGCACCTTGTGGAGGTGCCCAGGGCAGGCTGCGTGTGTGGGTTTCTCGTGTGAAGCCTGCCACGCGTGGGCAGGTGAAGGGCTCCTGAAATGCCCAGGAGGCTGGAGCCGAGGGCAGCAGGCAGCTCCTCGCGGCGGGTGGCACAGCACCACCACCGTGCTCCAGCCGGACGAAAACAACCTCTGTCGTTTACTGACCTGCGAGGAAAGAGAGGAAAAGGGCGGCCAAATCCCACGCTGGGCTAAAAGCAGGGAGCTCCTGGAGCCATCCCATCGTCAGGCAGACAACGCTTCACCCGCTCGGCCCCGGATCTGCAGGGACTTGCAGAGGCGCAGCGCCGTGCTCGCCCAGGCGGCCCCACGGGGCACGGAGCAGCTCCTCGGCACCGGCTGCACCCCGCGAGCGGGGCCAGAGCAGGGCTGGGGGACACGAGGGGATGGGGGGGGACACGAGGGGACTTGGGGGGACTCGGGGGGGCGTGGGGGCTGCGGCGGAGCCACGCACAGGCGCTTTTCCCAGCGTCACAGCCGGGTGCTCACCAAATGGGTTTGAATTTACAGAACTGGGGGGTTGAAAAGCAGCACAGCCCCCTCCTCCGCAGCATGAAAATAGTGGTGTTTTTTTTTTTTTTTCCTTTTAATATACCATAAACCATGACCTTTTCCCTCCTTCAGCACGCAGCCAACACAAGCACAACAATGGGACTTGTGCAGCCTTTCGGCTGTGGTTTCTTCAAGAAATTCATCTGGCCTCGAAGCAATTAAGGGAAGGGAAGCATTTCCACTCCAGCTCCGGGCCCTGAAAACCTGCCAGGAGGACTTTTTTCTCCCTTTTTTCGCCTTCCTTCTCCCTCAGCCCCCTTGCTCCCTTGTCCTAGAAAACTCCCAAGGTTTTCCCTCCTGGGGGCGGGAGGAAAAATCCCAGCTCGGTGCAGGTGGGAAGGTGCCGGGATCCGCTCCCCTGCCCCGTGCAGCCAAAGGGGGGATTGCTGAGCCGGATTGAGCCCCCCGGGACGGGGGGACTGTGGGGTCACCTCCCCCCGGCCAGCACCTTCTGCACCCTTCACCCCTGACCAAAATTCATCCGGCACCGGGCGCGGAGGTGTTCGCCCTCCTGCTGCCACCTGCCTGGGGTCTGCCTTAGGGCCTTTTGTGTGCACCCTACAAAAACGGGGGCTGGTTTGAAAGCACCTGGGGGCTGCAGGAAGGTGCCCATGAAAGGACCCGGCCCTGGAGGACCCCCAGGTGACTTTGCCTGGACTGGGTGTGCTTGCAGGAATGGGCCCTAAATTAGCCTGGATGTCAACAGCGCGGTTAATTGCCCCTTCGTTCCACAGGCGGGTTAATAATTAAGTTAAATTAATAATTGGGACAATAATTAAACGAAGCAATAACTAATGCACGGGGCGATTGAAGCAGTTGGGCTCGGTGCTAAGCCCCCCGGGGGGGGG